>NC_142712.1:29779857-29933843 GCF_055471065.1 Atractosteus spatula
TTCTAGTTATAAAGTATAATCATCATCATTAAATGATCTAAGAGTACTGAAGTATAAGCTGTGTACCTGACTGAATAATTAGTAAACTCATCTTTGTAGAGTGCAGCTACTATATATTCAATGGCATTTCATTAAAACAACTGTATTCCCACATTCTGAATATGGAGTGTGATAATGTAGAGAATGTTGGACTTGTAATAACTAATTGAATAATAATAATAATAATCAATGAAAGTGCTTAAAAGTATCAACAAATGCCTTCAAAGTACTTGACGTGTACTTTGCTTTCGAAAGTGAAATATAATTCATGCTTACGTAAGATTTCTCTTGACTTCTCAGGAGTCTACTAACTCCAAGGACAAGTAACATCACACACCATTATTTAAGTGCTGATGTTGGAGCTGCAATACTACTACCAAGACAAAAAATGATACAGGTAACACTGCTCTCAGATTTCTAAGAATTGCTAAAATAGTATGTTTACAGAGCATTCAGTCTCATAAAGAAAATAAGTTGAGAATATGACAAGTTCCTACCATCTCAAACACTGCCAATCTAGAATAAAAAGGAAGTACTTGAACGCCTACTGTAATCAAACTCAAACCAGAACATATCAGTGCATGACAATGAAATGTAGTCACAATATTTCCTCTACCCATTCAAGTCCCAAAAAGGACCGAGGAACTTACCGGAGGCGATCCCTGGATTTCAAACAGAGCACAATGTAGCCAATGTAGGGGAGAAGATCACAGAGAGCTCTTCTCAGATTGCTCAGAGTCAGCCCCAGGACCCTGTCCTGACTGAAGGAGACAAAGTGGTCAAACAGGTAGGTAGAAATGAGCAAGGAACAGAGGGTATGGTTATTCTTGCATTGTTTTGTTCGTCTGTCAAAGAAAAGAGTGCTTCTGAGTTTTGTCAATGTTCATCTTTATTTTAGGAGAAGAAGAAACGGTGGTATCACACTTTGCTCAAGTGTATGATACCATGTGTGTACAGCAGACATCACCAAAGGAACAGGAGACACCTGAGTAGAGAACAAGAATATGAAAAGACTGATGGAAAAAAAGCACCAGGAGAAATCCACTGAATATGCACAATCTCGTACAGTATTTCAATGAAAAGTTTCACTGTTGTTTTTAGTGTGGTCGTATTGCATACATTTAAAACAATGTGTCTTGTTTAATTAACTATTTCATTTCCTTTAGTAAAAAGTGTTGTTTACTGTAGTCCTAGCATGAATGCAATTGTTAGAAAAAACTTGAATGTAAAACTGAATGTTTCATACAATATGGGTTTTTGTTAACCCACACACCTAAGTGAAATGTTTGATTACGTTTACAAGACATAACACATACTTCAGTTGAGTGTGAAAGGGAACAACAGAGAAAGTCACAAACAAAACATTTTTGAAGGACTTTAGAAATGAAAAAAATAAAGAATTTTTCAACAAGATGTCTGTCTATAGCGAGTTTCATTTGAGATAGTCTTTTCTTAGAAGTGCAAGAGTGGTATTCCCTACAACTTATTCCCCAATTTTATCATTCTCAGAAATTAGGAGACGGAAACCACACCTACTGTAATATTAGACCTTGTAACAAGGGAACTAGGTTTCAGTGGCTTAAAAGGTGCATAAAGAGGCTCATGTATAATGACCTCCAGTGTCCCACAGGTTTCCCAAATCATTTCTTCAAGTATGGAAAAAGAGGAAATAAAGTGTCTACAGAAAGCGTATATCCCCTTGAACTTTGTTCAGTTTGTTGGGCCAGTGCCTGAGTTTCATGCACTTAAATGAGGACTTCTTTCTCACACCACATATTTTATACCACTTTTAATGGGAAAAAATGAAACCTTAGAATTGTATACATTTTCACCCACGTGTTCATATTTGGTAGAAGCCCTTTTCACAGCAATTTCAGCTGTGAGTCTGTTGGTATAGGGCTCCACCACCTCTGCACCCCCAAGATTTGACAATATTTGAGAATTTGAGAAGTCTGTCTGGTTTAGCTGAAGAATCAGCTAAGGTAAGTTTCAGCGTTTCATTTGGCTGTGTATATGTTTTACTTTTTAACTTTTTTTTTTGAATATACTAAACTTAATTGTTATCATATACTCTTTTTCAAATACCTATTAGAATATGATTTGCACAAAACCCAAAAGAAATACAGTTCAGGACTTTCATGAATCTAGTTAAAGCAACTTTAAAGTGAGCTGACCAATAACTACTGTAAATCTATAGAACAAAAACAAACAGTAAAACTAAAACACAGATCTCTTAGCTTCCTATTGCATGAAGCAGATGACTGAATGACCAAGCCTAACTAGTAGCCAGAACCCCAGTTAACCCTCCGTAACACAAAGTTTAACTACACGACAGGAACTCTTTCGCACTGAGTGAAAATCATAAATGGATCCATAACTTTACATCATTTTACTATGTTGTGCCAATACCTGCATTTACATTTAGAACTAATGATGTCATAGAACACGGACCAGCATCACAGGAGTTCCAAGTGTCTCCAAGGAGACAACAGAACCTCAGTTGTGTTTAATATACACACTTTGAAACATACTGTAACACTCACTTAACATGTCTGGTTTAGTTGAAGAATCGGCTAAGGTAAGTTTCAGGGTTTAATGGTGGGATGGTACCTGTGCTTTTTTCCCCCAACCGTTAGAATATGATTCGCACCAAACCCAAAAGAAATACTGCACAGTTCAGGAACTTCATGAACCTAGCAACTGTAAAATAAGCTTACAAACAACTGAATTGAAATGCAAAAAAGTTCGGAGAAAGGCACAAACTATGTTTACTTGGGGTTTACAAAATTAAAGCTAACTCAAATTGTAATGATAAACAATCATGCTGCCAATTTACAGAGAAATATCATGTTTTTGGAATAATGTATTATTTGTTATATAGGAACCCAGTATAATGGAATCCCTTGCGATCCTGTCTGCAGAGATAAAGGTTAGCATTTTTTTCTCTTTAGCTCTGTCATTCCCAGAAATATAATGAACAGAAATATATTTTGCCAATCTTTTCATAGTAATCCAAACAACTCTGCGTGTATCTGACATTTGTAATATTTATCTACCGCAGTATAACTTTTCTGGCAAGGTGATTGGTATTGTACCTTGAAAGAAAACTGATTGGAAATGTCATGTACTCTATGGTTTCTATTGATGTCAAGTGGCAAATGTTGACTGGTGATGTTATGTGAATCTTAAGAAATGCTCATTTTTCAATCGTGTCTATGTTTCTCAGAATTTGAGACAGAGAGGCCAATCTCTGCAATCCGAGCTGAGGGCATTTCTTGGAATGGAAAGGTAAGAGCAACGTGTTCTTTGATATTCTCTTAAGACTCTTCGCCAGATTTAACGATGAAAAATGTCAATAATAATAACAAACATGATTTGATATAGCGCCTTGAAAGGTGGCTTCTTTACAGAATGACAAAACCAACAACAAAAAATAATACACAAGATATGCATGATGACAATACACAGAGGAGACAGTAGATGGTCATTGTCAGTGTATTCTGAAGGTAGTTTTCCAATTTTTTGGAACAGGGGTAAAAGAGGCCACCTCAACTAGAATCTCTGTCCTAACCAAAAGTGTAACAAAGTATAATAATAATAATAATAATAATAATAAACTTTATAGAGCACCTTTCATACAAATAGTGCTTTGGTACTTTACAAACCAAGCGTAAAAAGAAAATATTAAAATTAAGAGATATACTTTCAGTTGTAAAGGAAAACACAGCAATACAGTAAAGCAACATAAATGTCAATTAAATAAATACATAAAAATTAGGAAAGTCGTAATAAAATAAGAACAATTAAAGAGAACTAAAAAAAGAAACAGAAATAGAAAGAACAAAGAACCACTTTAACTAAAAGCAAAATTAAAAAAATATATTTTCAAATGTTTTTTAAAACAATATACCGAGCTTGACTGCCTCATAAAAAGTGGTAGTGAGTTTCATCATTTAGAAGCATAAAAACAAAAAGCAGCCTCTCCACTCTTTCTGTATTTCACATGTGGTATTTGCAGTAGGCCAGTATGTGCAGATCTCAGCTCACGTATAGGAACATATGAAGACAGACATTCAGTAAGGTACAGATGTGCTAGGTCATTTAAAGCTTTAAAAACAAGTAAGCGAACTTTCAGATTGATCCTAGATAATACAGGTGACCAGTGAAGGTTTTTCAAAACAGGAATGATATTCTCTTTCTTGTATTTGTTAGGATCTGTGCTACTGCATTTTGAACAAGTAGTAAGGGATTTATTGTTTTCTTGGGAAGCCCACAAAACAGAGCATTACAATCATATCCACATCAATGTGAGCAATGGAGAAGTCAAATTAACGTGTCTAAATATCATCTAGCTCTATCCCAGGGAAGAGGGCTGTTGCCTACACAGATGACAAGACACAAAACGCTCAACTGTGCAAAACACGCATAAGGACATCAGTCAGGAGGAACAAGGTAAAGTGTTTAAACTTCTTCACCATGGTCATGTACTTTCACTCCAAGCACTGTCATATGAAATAACTGTGGAAACGACCTCCCCAACATTTTGGGTTGTTGCATTTTGCTTCAATGAATTTTAACCTTTTCTTTTAGACATTAAGAGGAAGGACACATTCACCCTTGCTAGAGATTCAGTTGTTCTTTGAGATGTCAAGGTGAGAATTAACCACTTCAGGTATAAGTCAATCCACATGACTGAAAAAGGGGCGATGAACAGGATATGGGGCTTCTTCTAGTTATAAAGTATAATCATCATCATTAAATGATCTAAGAGTACTGAAGTATAAGCTGTGTCCCTGACTGAAAAATTAGCAAACTCATCTTTGTAGAGTGCAGCTACTATATATTCAGTGGCATTTCCTTAAAACAACTGTATTCCCACATTCTGAATATGGAGTGTGATAATGTAGAGAATGTTGGACTTGTAATAACTAATTGAATAATAATAATAATAATCAATGAAAGTGCTTAAAAGTATCAACAAATGCCTTCAAAGTACTTGACGTGTACTTTGCTTTCGAAAGTGAAATATAATTCATGCTTACGTAAGATTTCTCTTGACTTCTCAGGAGTCTACTAACTCCAAGGACAAGTAACATCACACACCATTATTTAAGTGCTGATGTTGGAGCTGCAATACTACTACCAAGACAAAAAATGATACAGGTAACACTGCTCTCAGATTTCTAAGAATTGCTAAAATAGTATGCCTACAGAGCATTCAGTCTCATAAAGAAAATAAGTTGAGAATATGACAAGTTCCTACCATCTCAAACACTGCCAATCTAGAATAAAAAGGAAGTACTTGAACGCCTACTGTAATCAAACTCAAACCAGAACATATCAGTGCATGACAATGAAATGTAGTCACAATATTTCCTCTACCCATTCAAGTCCCAAAAAGGACCGAGGAACTTACCGGAGGCGATCCCTGGATTTCAAACAGAGCACAATGTAGCCAATGTAGGGGAGAAGATCACAGAGAGCTCTTCTCAGATTGCTCAGAGTCAGCCCCAGGACCCTGTCCTGACTGAAGGAGACAAAGTGGTCAAACAGGTAGGTAGAAATGAGCAAGGAACAGAGGGTATGGTTATTCTTGCATTGTTTTGTTCGTCTGTCAAAGAAAAGAGTGCTTCTGAGTTTTGTCAATGTTCATCTTTATTTTAGGAGAAGAAGAAACGGTGGTATCACACTTTGCTCAAGTGTATGATACCATGTGTGTACAGCAGACATCACCAAAGGAACAGGAGACACCTGAGTAGAGAACAAGAATATGAAAAGACTGATGGAAAAAAAGCACCAGGAGAAATCCACTGAATATGCACAATCTCGTACAGTATTTCAATGAAAAGTTTCACTGTTGTTTTTAGTGTGGTCGTATTGCATACATTTAAAACAATGTGTCTTGTTTAATTAACTATTTCATTTCCTTTAGTAAAAAGTGTTGTTTACTGTAGTCCTAGCATGAATGCAATTGTTAGAAAAAACTTGAATGTAAAACTGAATGTTTCATACAATATGGGTTTTTGTTAACCCACACACCTAAGTGAAATGTTTGATTACGTTTACAAGACATAACACATACTTCAGTTGAGTGTGAAAGGGAACAACAGAGAAAGTCACAAACAAAACATTTTTGAAGGACTTTAGAAATGAAAAAAATAAAGAATTTTTCAACAAGATGTCTGTCTATAGCGAGTTTCATTTGAGATAGTCTTTTCTTAGAAGTGCAAGAGTGGTATTCCCTACAACTTATTCCCCAATTTTATCATTCTCAGAAATTAGGAGACGGAAACCACACCTACTGTAATATTAGACCTTGTAACAAGGGAACTAGGTTTCAGTGGCTTAAAAGGTGCATAAAGAGGCTCATGTATAATGACCTCCAGTGTCCCACAGGTTTCCCAAATCATTTCTTCAAGTATGGAAAAAGAGGAAATAAAGTGTCTACAGAAAGCGTATATCCCCTTGAACTTTGTTCAGTTTGTTGGGCCAGTGCCTGAGTTTCATGCACTTAAATGAGGACTTCTTTCTCACACCACATATTTTATACCACTTTTAATGGGAAAAAATGAAACCTTAGAATTGTATACATTTTCACCCACGTGTTCATATTTGGTAGAAGCCCTTTTCACAGCAATTTCAGCTGTGAGTCTGTTGGTATAGGGCTCCACCACCTCTGCACCCCCAAGATTTGACAATATTTGAGAATTTGAGAAGTCTGTCTGGTTTAGCTGAAGAATCAGCTAAGGTAAGTTTCAGCGTTTCATTTGGCTGTGTATATGTTTTACTTTTTAACTTTTTTTTTTGAATATACTAAACTTAATTGTTATCATATACTCTTTTTCAAATACCTATTAGAATATGATTTGCACAAAACCCAAAAGAAATACAGTTCAGGACTTTCATGAATCTAGTTAAAGCAACTTTAAAGTGAGCTGACCAATAACTACTGTAAATCTATAGAACAAAAACAAACAGTAAAACTAAAACACAGATCTCTTAGCTTCCTATTGCATGAAGCAGATGACTGAATGACCAAGCCTAACTAGTAGCCAGAACCCCAGTTAACCCTCCGTAACACAAAGTTTAACTACACGACAGGAACTCTTTCGCACTGAGTGAAAATCATAAATGGATCCATAACTTTACATCATTTTACTATGTTGTGCCAATACCTGCATTTACATTTAGAACTAATGATGTCATAGAACACGGACCAGCATCACAGGAGTTCCAAGTGTCTCCAAGGAGACAACAGAACCTCAGTTGTGTTTAATATACACACTTTGAAACATACTGTAACACTCACTTAACATGTCTGGTTTAGTTGAAGAATCGGCTAAGGTAAGTTTCAGGGTTTAATGGTGGGATGGTACCTGTGCTTTTTTCCCCCAACCGTTAGAATATGATTCGCACCAAACCCAAAAGAAATACTGCACAGTTCAGGAACTTCATGAACCTAGCAACTGTAAAATAAGCTTACAAACAACTGAATTGAAATGCAAAAAAGTTCGGAGAAAGGCACAAACTATGTTTACTTGGGGTTTACAAAATTAAAGCTAACTCAAATTGTAATGATAAACAATCATGCTGCCAATTTACAGAGAAATATCATGTTTTTGGAATAATGTATTATTTGTTATATAGGAACCCAGTATAATGGAATCCCTTGCGATCCTGTCTGCAGAGATAAAGGTTAGCATTTTTTTCTCTTTAGCTCTGTCATTCCCAGAAATATAATGAACAGAAATATATTTTGCCAATCTTTTCATAGTAATCCAAACAACTCTGCGTGTATCTGACATTTGTAATATTTATCTACCGCAGTATAACTTTTCTGGCAAGGTGATTGGTATTGTACCTTGAAAGAAAACTGATTGGAAATGTCATGTACTCTATGGTTTCTATTGATGTCAAGTGGCAAATGTTGACTGGTGATGTTATGTGAATCTTAAGAAATGCTCATTTTTCAATCGTGTCTATGTTTCTCAGAATTTGAGACAGAGAGGCCAATCTCTGCAATCCGAGCTGAGGGCATTTCTTGGAATGGAAAGGTAAGAGCAACGTGTTCTTTGATATTCTCTTAAGACTCTTCGCCAGATTTAACGATGAAAAATGTCAATAATAATAACAAACATGATTTGATATAGCGCCTTGAAAGGTGGCTTCTTTACAGAATGACAAAACCAACAACAATAAATAATACACAAGATATGCATGATGACAATACACAGAGGAGACAGTAGATGGTCATTGTCAGTGTATTCTGAAGGTAGTTTTCCAATTTTTTGGAACAGGGGTAAAAGAGGCCACCTCAACTAGAATCTCTGTCCTAACCAAAAGTGTAACAAAGTATAATAATAATAATAATAATAATAATAAACTTTATAGAGCACCTTTCATACAAATAGTGCTTTGGTACTTTACAAACCAAGCGTAAAAAGAAAATATTAAAATTAAGAGATATACTTTCAGTTGTAAAGGAAAACACAGCAATACAGTAAAGCAACATAAATGTCAATTAAATAAATACATAAAAATTAGGAAAGTCGTAATAAAATAAGAACAATTAAAGAGAACTAAAAAAAGAAACAGAAATAGAAAGAACAAAGAACCACTTTAACTAAAAGCAAAATTAAAAAAATATATTTTCAAATGTTTTTTAAAACAATATACCGAGCTTGACTGCCTCATAAAAAGTGGTAGTGAGTTTCATCATTTAGAAGCATAAAAACAAAAAGCAGCCTCTCCACTCTTTCTGTATTTCACATGTGGTATTTGCAGTAGGCCAGTATGTGCAGATCTCAGCTCACGTATAGGAACATATGAAGACAGACATTCAGTAAGGTACAGATGTGCTAGGTCATTTAAAGCTTTAAAAACAAGTAAGCGAACTTTCAGATTGATCCTAGATAATACAGGTGACCAGTGAAGGTTTTTCAAAACAGGAATGATATTCTCTTTCTTGTATTTGTTAGGATCTGTGCTACTGCATTTTGAACAAGTAGTAAGGGATTTATTGTTTTCTTGGGAAGCCCACAAAACAGAGCATTACAATCATATCCACATCAATGTGAGCAATGGAGAAGTCAAATTAACGTGTCTAAATATCATCTAGCTCTATCCCAGGGAAGAGGGCTGTTGCCTACACAGATGACAAGACACAAAACGCTCAACTGTGCAAAACACGCATAAGGACATCAGTCAGGAGGAACAAGGTAAAGTGTTTAAACTTCTTCACCATGGTCATGTACTTTCACTCCAAGCACTGTCATATGAAATAACTGTGGAAACGACCTCCCCAACATTTTGGGTTGTTGCATTTTGCTTCAATGAATTTTAACCTTTTCTTTTAGACATTAAGAGGAAGGACACATTCACCCTTGCTAGAGATTCAGTTGTTCTTTGAGATGTCAAGGTGAGAATTAACCACTTCAGGTATAAGTCAATCCACATGACTGAAAAAGGGGCGATGAACAGGATATGGGGCTTCTTCTAGTTATAAAGTATAATCATCATCATTAAATGATCTAAGAGTACTGAAGTATAAGCTGTGTCCCTGACTGAAAAATTAGCAAACTCATCTTTGTAGAGTGCAGCTACTATATATTCAGTGGCATTTCCTTAAAACAACTGTATTCCCACATTCTGAATATGGAGTGTGATAATGTAGAGAATGTTGGACTTGTAATAACTAATTGAATAATAATAATAATAATCAATGAAAGTGCTTAAAAGTATCAACAAATGCCTTCAAAGTACTTGACGTGTACTTTGCTTTCGAAAGTGAAATATAATTCATGCTTACGTAAGATTTCTCTTGACTTCTCAGGAGTCTACTAACTCCAAGGACAAGTAACATCACACACCATTATTTAAGTGCTGATGTTGGAGCTGCAATACTACTACCAAGACAAAAAATGATACAGGTAACACTGCTCTCAGATTTCTAAGAATTGCTAAAATAGTATGCCTACAGAGCATTCAGTCTCATAAAGAAAATAAGTTGAGAATATGACAAGTTCCTACCATCTCAAACACTGCCAATCTAGAATAAAAAGGAAGTACTTGAACGCCTACTGTAATCAAACTCAAACCAGAACATATCAGTGCATGACAATGAAATGTAGTCACAATATTTCCTCTACCCATTCAAGTCCCAAAAAGG
The DNA here is from genome assembly GCF_055471065.1 of Atractosteus spatula. Lineage (NCBI taxonomy): Eukaryota > Metazoa > Chordata > Actinopteri > Semionotiformes > Lepisosteidae > Atractosteus > Atractosteus spatula. The sequence continues at coordinate 29,790,065 of NC_142712.1, forward strand.
ACAGAGGAACTTACCGGAGGCGATCCCTGGATTTCAAACAGAGCACAATGTAGCCAATGTAGGGGAGAAGATCACAGAGAGCTCTTCTCAGATTGCTCAGAGTCAGCCCCAGGACCCTGTCCTGACTGAAGGAGACAAAGTGGTCAAACAGGTAGGTAGAAATGAGCAAGGAACAGAGGGTATGGTTATTCTTGCATTGTTTTGTTCGTCTGTCAAAGAAAAGAGTGCTTCTGAGTTTTGTCAATGTTCATCTTTATTTTAGGAGAAGAAGAAACGGTGGTATCATACTTTGCTCAAGTGTATGATACCATGTGTGTACAGCAGACATCACCAAAGGAACAGGAGACACCTGAGTAGAGAACAAGAATATGAAAAGACTGATGGAAAAAAAGCACCAGGAGAAATCCACTGAATATGCACAATCTCGTACAGTATTTCAATGAAAAGTTTCACTGTTGTTTTTAGTGTGGTCGTATTGCATACATTTAAAACAATGTATCTTGTTTAATTAACTATTTCATTTCCTTTAGTAAAAAGTGTTGTTTACTGTAGTCCTAGCATGAATGCAATTGTTAGAAAAAACTTGAATGTAAAACTGAATGTTTCATACAATATGGGTTTTTGTTAACCCACACACCTAAGTGAAATGTTTGATTACGTTTACAAGACATAACACATACTTCAGTTGAGTGTGAAAGGGAACAACAGAGAAAGTCACAAACAAAACATTTTTGAAGGACTTTAGAAATGAAAAAAATAAAGAATTTTCAACAAGATGTCTGTCTATAGCGAGTTTCATTTGAGATAGTCTTTTCTTAGAAGTGCAAGAGTGGTATTCCCTACAACTTATTCCCCAATTTTATCATTCTCAGAAATTAGGAGACGGAAACCACACCTACTGTAATATTAGACCTTGTAACAAGGGAACTAGGTTTCAGTGGCTTAAAAGGTGCATAAAGAGGCTCATGTATAATGACCTCCAGTGTCCCACAGGTTTCCCAAATCATTTCTTCAAGTATGGAAAAAGAGGAAATAAAGTGTCTACAGAAAGCGTATATCCCCTTGAACTTTGTTCAGTTTGTTGTGCCAGTGCCTGAGTTTCATGCACTTAAATGAGGACTTCGTTCTCACACCACATATTTTATACCACTTTTAATGGGAAAAAATGAAACCTTAGAATTGTATACATTTTCACCCACGTGTTCATATTTGGTACAAGCCCTTTTCATAGCAATTTCAGCTGTAAGTCTATTGGTATAGGGCTCCACCACCTCTGCACCCCCAAGATTTGACAATATTTGAGAATTTGAGAAGTCTGTCTGGTTTAGCTGAAGAATCATCTAAGGTAAGTTTCAGCGTTTCATTTGGCTGTGTATATGTTTTACTTTTTAACTTTTTTTTTGAATATACTAAACTTAATTGTTATCATATACTCTTTTTCAAATACCTATTAGAATATGATTTGCACAAAACCCAAAAGAAATACAGTTCAGGACTTTCATGAATCTAGTTAAAGCAATTTTAAAGTGAGCTGACCAATAACTACTGTAAATCTATAGAACAAAAACAAACAGTAAAACTAAAACACAGATCTCTTAGCTTCCTATTGCATGAAGCAGATGACTGAATGACCAAGCCTAACTAGTAGCCAGAACCCCAGTTAACCCTCCGTAACACAAAGTTTAACTACACGACAGGAACTCTTTCGCACTGAGTGAAAATCATAAATGGATCCATAACTTTACATCATTTTACTATGTTGTGCCAATACCTGCATTTACATTTAGAACTAATGATGTCATAGAACACGGACCAGCATCACAGGAGTTCCAAGTGTCTCCAAGGAGACAACAGAACCTCAGTTGTGTTTAATATACACACTTTGAAACATACTGTAACACTCAGTTAACATGTCTGGTTTAGTTGAAGAATCGGCTAAGGTAAGCTTCAGGGTTTAATGGTGGGATGGTACCTGTGCTTTTTTCCCCCAACCGTTAGAATATGATTCGCACCAAACCCAAAAGAAAGACTGCACAGTTCAGGAACTTCATGAACCTAGCAACTGTAAAATAAGCTTACAAACAACTGAATTGAAATGCAAAAAAGTTCAGAGAAAGGCACAAACTATGTTTACTTGGGGTTTACAAAATTAAAGCTAACTCAAATTGTAATGATAAACAATCATGCTGCCAATTTACAGAGAAATATCATGTTTTTGGAATAATGTATTATTTGTTATATAGGAACCCAGTATAATGGAATCCCTTGCGATCCTGTCTGCAGAGATAAAGGTTAGCATTTTTTTCTCTTTAGCTCTGTCATTCCCAGAAATATAATGAACAGAAATATATTTTGCCAATCTTTTCATAGTAATCCAAACAACTCTGCGTGTATCTGACATTTGTAATATTTATCCACCGCAGTATAACTTTTCTGGCAAGGTGATTGGTATTGTACCTTGAAAGAAAACTGATTGGAAATGTCATGTACTCTATGGTTTCTATTGATGTCAAGTGGCAAATGTTGACTGGTGATGTTATGTGAATCTTAAGAAATGCTCATTTTTCAATCGTGTCCGTTTCTCAGAATTTGAGACAGAGAGGCCAATCTCTGCAATCCGAGCTGAGGGCATTTCTTGGAATGGAAAGGTAAGAGCAACGTGTTCTTTGATATTCTCTTAAGACTCTTCGCCAGATTTAACGATGAAGTGATATTGTATTAAGAGGCCTTTGGTGTAGGCTAAGCAGCCATAGGTTTGAAAATATTACTGCAGCCTGACTGCTTCAATTTCAGCTATGTAGTAGAGAACATTCCAAACAGAAGCCGGCCTACCTTCTTTTCTTTGTACCTGATAAAGATGAGGATGGCTTTAAAGATACAGCTAAACTTTTGCAGAACCATTCAAGGACATTGTTACTGTTTGTTGTAGAAGCCAAAACTATGAGAATCTCAAAATCTAAAAATCTCATGGCGTCAGAATGTACAACTTTAAAAAAAAGTAAATAATAATAATAAACATTAATTTATATAGCGCCTTGAAAGGTGGCTTCTTTACAGAATGACAAAACCAACAACAATAAATAATACACAAGATATGCATGATGACAATACACAGTTACAGTAGAGGAGACAGTAGATGGTGGTACTAAATCAAGTGGGAGCAGAAGGATAAAGAACAGGGGTGAGTTTCCCGAAAACGATTAATCTTAGAGACTAACGAGCAAATTTACGATGTACGTATGTAACGTACTAGCTACTTTTTTGTGCATTTCCCCAAACCCCTCTTAATCGGTCATTTCACGAGCGAGTATAAAGTACTTCTTTGTTAACCCCGCCCCTGAAGTCGCTCAGCAAAAAGCATCACAAGTCGATTGAAAAACAATCGATTGACAATTCTTTCATTATATGGTGTCGGTTTTGGTCCTTCAGTGGGATGAAATAAAGTTGTGAAAAGGAATATGAAGTCAACTTGACATCCATTTAAGCGAAAGCATATAGATAGGCACAAAATGGAACCCTTATTGTTTCTAAGAGAAAAGAAATGACTGACATGCCGTAAAAGGAAACCAAGATTAACTGCGTGGACAGTGTATGCGTCCCGCACGACGTCTTTGATTTAAAGCAATATTTTTTGGCGCGCTGCCATTGTTAAGAATCACAGTGTTTCATGAGAAAAAACTGTTATTTATAGTTATTGGGTGTATTGGAACTAAATGGAAAAATTAACTACTAAGCTTGGCATGTGTCACTCAACAAATTCAGGACCTATAATCAAATTTCAAAACAAGTAGGTCTAAGCTTTACCGTCAACAATCACGACAGAACATAAAACGGTATTGGAACTTTAAATATTGTATCGATCGCGGGTTTCGGTACGGAATGGAGCAGGCGTGGGACTCAGGGAATGGGGCTGAACAACACATTTATTAACTCGAATCGGGAAAGGTACACACACAGGGACAGGGGTTCCAGCGCTGCACCTACACTAACACACACACACACACACACACACACACACACACGAAGGGAAGAGACTGTATCCCAGCCTCCCTCCGGCTATACAGTCCGGTAGTCCCCAGGTGCTGTTCTCAGCCCGCCTTGCGTGCGCATGGCTAAAGCGCCCTGCGTGGCGCTACATTAGAAATACATGTCAGGCCCAATGATTTCACTTCAATAATGCATTGCTGCATTTCATCCTGAAAATAATATCATCTAGTCAAGTATAAAACTGAGCCTTTCTTTTCAATTAAGTGTATTCTAACGGATTGGGGTTCTCTGGGCATGTGCCCTGGCAGCTCCCAAACAAATACAAGTAGAGGAGAAATTACAGATAAAAGAAAGAAAACATAAAAAGAACAAAAAACAATTAACTGCCAGCGGTAATGAGGTAAATATTTATGTAACCAAGTTATATTTTTACATATATCAATGTTTTCCTTGCTTTGGCATTTTTCACGTTCTTTATGGAATTTAATACAATTTAAACCCCACCTCAAAAGTACTAAAAGAGGGAGTATTATTAAACATTTGACTTAGGAATATGAAATATACCCAAGACGACTAATAAATTCATCACTGTATAAATAAATGTTCTTTTTTCGAATTTCCTCTTACATAGTACAACAAAATATCAAAATCCTTCATATAAACTCGGAGTATCCTCTATTTCCAGAGGACTCCCATGCCGTGCAGTGACTGTGCTCTGTCTGGCGATCTCTGGCGCTCAGGGTGGGCAGGAGGCGGCCAGTTTAAGAAGCACTTAGTGATGAACGAGCGGGTCCGGGAGCACGTAGATGACGAAGGATTTAACGTGCTACTTCAGTTCCGATGGGTTTTGGGAAACACTCGTCAATTAACGATCGATCTTAAGAGCGAGTTTACGGTGTTCTTAGCGCTACGATGCTTTCGGGAAACAGAATAATAATATCTAGAAGGATATACCATATATAAAAATATAAAGAATGATATACGATATATAAAAGTAATAGATTATATAATATCATATATTATTAACACCATACCCACCATCTATGTACATTCACATGACCACACACATCAGATCAATATCAAATCAATCACAATGATTAGAATGCGCGCAGAAATCGCCCCTTTCTCTCCCCATCTTTCAGCACATTATACGTCCTCTCCGCGATACAAGCCGATATCCGTTATCTTACTCTACAATGCACCTTTTCCCGTGTTGTACGTTAACATTTGGTTGATAAAATCGACACACCTACAATATTAAATAAGAAAGAAAACAATTATAACACAGCGGCTGACAGAGCCTCTAGATCAGAAACCCGTTCGCGGCACACGCGCTGAATGTCTCTCTCTCTCCTGCTCAGCAAAACACAACATGTGGGTCAACACCGTGTGAGGCATTAAACACCACCTTCCTGCATCACCGCGATTCATCTGGCACACAACTGTACTATTTACAGAAATAATATATATAATGTCGCCACACGAATCTGTAATAAAAATAAAATAAAAAATGCCGCTGGCACGCTCACCTGCAGGAGCACGTGTCGCCCCACACTCGCTCCACTCCGGCACGTGGTCATCTCGCCACAGGCCCTCAGACCAGACACCCCGACTCTCCCCTCCAGCAAGAGACCATCAGGGCAGCACAGCGCGCCACTACATCGCACCGCACTCGTCAGCAGTTCAAACAGAAAATAAACGGATTCAAGTCAAGTGGCAGGAGCTCGCTGAAGAGAGACAGTGATGGCGTCTCACCCGCCTGGCGGCCACAGCGCGTCTGAGGGCTCCCCAGAGAAACGAGCCGCCTGTGACCCCAGGGGCACCTTCACTGGCGCCCCGCCACCAACACACCCCAAGGGCTGTCGCACAGCCACCTCCATACAGAAAAACGGAACTAATTCGGGGGAAGTTCACAAAAATAAAATAATAAAATAAAAGATGACATCATATAAACACGGCTCAACACAGCTGGCTACACGTGTAAGAACGTGCAGTACTTGAAGTGCGGCTCTCAGCAGAAATATAATAATAATAATAAAGAACTTTATTTATAGAGTACCTTTCATACAAATAGCAGCGCAAAGTGCTTTACAAACCAAGCGTAAAAATAAAATATTAAAATTAAGAGATAGACTTTCAGTTGTAAAGGAAAACACAGCAATACAGCAAAGCAACAGAAATGTCAATTAAATAAATAAATACAAATGAGGAAACTCGTAATAAAATAAGAAAAAGAAAAGAGAACTAATCAGCCTCTTACTCCAGATCGTGGTCACCGACGACCACGCCGGTCTCCCCTTTTCCGGAAAAACCTGCCTCAAAAGTACCATCTCACTTCATTATTTTATATCACCAAAACCACAAAACCTTGACACAAAACCTTTTATTAATCAAAAAGTGTCAAAATTGTTTTTCACAAAACCACTTTTGGAAATTGCATGAGAAGGTCCATAAGGCCACACGTGTGCTCTCCTCAGCACGGTCACACACGTCAGCGGTGGAAATCAAGATCTACCTTTGATTCCTTCGTCATTTTTCATCGTTTCTTACCAACAAAACCATGTTATCAATCGAAAAGGGACAACCGGAGCTTTAAAAAAACGTGTTTTTAAAAAAACCCAAGACGATCGATCACAAAGTCACTTTTTATCTGATGATGCACTTCCAAACTTCCAATATACATTGATAATGCAATCAAAACCAGCAAAAAATATATATACCCCATGTTTTTACCTTATTCTGAAGCATAACATATATCCACAGCAGCTCAGACCTGGAGGCTATTGAACGTCATTGACTTTGTACTAAATGTCTAAAACAAGAGCGCCAAAAACAAGGCGATCTGATTGTTAAAAAGCGCCGTCATTCATTGTATTTTCAGCCATTCAGAGCCCTTAGGGGGTAAGACTTCCTCTAGAAATCCTCCAGATTTTTATCCAAGCTAGCAGTCACCTAGAACAAGGTTTTCAAATCATTCCCAGGCCTTTGACATATAGTTGAAAAATCTGACCTCTGAAGACCACAAAAACATTTTCGCCTGCTTTTTTTTTGGGTGGGGGGGTTCATATGTTCGTCTGCTGAGTAGACACATTAAGAAATATAAGACATTTGACTGTGCGCACTCAAAGCCAAGGGGGTTAGCTTCAATTTAAGACCTGAATCAGGCTCCTGCTATGTTCTGCTGCAGCGATATAACAAATTGTTTAAGGGGAGGAAATTCCAGGCGGACATTGGCTAAATGTGTCACTGGGAGTAAGAGGCTAAAAAAAGAAACATAAATAGAAAGAACAAAGAACCACTTTAACTAAAAGCTAAATTAAAAAAATATTGTAACGCATACGGCCATCAGGGTGTGTAAGAGCCGGCTTACCAGAGCGGTGACGTCGCCGCCCTTCCCTGTGATAGCAGGACTACAGCTACTGGGCTGTAGCGAGATCTCTCTTTAGCTCGCCGGGCTGGGTCCTTGTTGAGACAGTCCCGTGTTCGAGCCCCCGACGGTGCGGGGCCGACCTAATGCGGCAAGGGCGCCCACCTGAACTCCGTTGCATTACAATATGTATTTTTGAATATTTTTTAAAACAATGAACCGAGCTTGACTGCCTCATAAAAAGTGGTAGTGAGTTTCATCATTTAGAAGCATAAAAACAAAAAGCAGCCTCTCCACTCTTTTTGTATTTCACATGTGGTATTTGCAGTAGGCCAGTATGTGCAGATCTCAGCTCACGTATAGGAACATATGAAGACAGACATTCAGTAAGGTACAGACGTGCTAGGTCGTTTAAAGCTTTAAAAACAAGTAAAAGAACTTTCAAATTGATCCTAGATAATACAGGTGACCAGTGAAGGTTTTTCAAAACAGGAATGATATTCTCTTTCTTGCATTTGTTAGGATCTGTGCTACTGCATTTTGAACAAGTAGTAAGGGATTTATTGTTTTCTTGGGAAGCCCACAAAACAGAGCATTACAATCATATCCACATCAATGTGAGTCAAGTCAAATCAAATTAACGTGTCTAAATATCATTTAGTTCTATCCCAGGGAAGATGGCTGTTGCCTACACAGATGACAAGACACAAAACGCTCAACGAGGGCTGGGCGATAATTCGATAATGATAATTATCGCTATATAATTTTCCTCGATATAATTTTAACAAAAGTTCGATAAATGTTCATGCTTTGCGCATGATATGCGCATGCGTGTTGCAGACCAGGCAGCTAACGAGGGACTGTTTACCCACACGGTGGTGGCTGACAGGATTGTAGTTAGAGCGGAGGAATGCGCGACACTGAAGCAAATGTGGTGCTGCCAACGACCAGCTCGAAGGACGATGACATCGTCGACAGAAAAGGTCATTCAACTGCGGTAATTTGGAGATATTTTGGCTTTTTATGATCAGACTTAAAACAGAGCAGCGTGCACTGCAAACTGTGCCACAGATCCGTGATCAAAGACAGGCAACAGAACACGCAGAAAGTAAAAAAATACAGTCACAAACTACTGTTGTTAGTGGAAGGGGACCATCTATAAGCACCAGGCCAGTATTCAGTGCGACTACACAGCAGCAAACCATAGTAGCATCATTTTCGAGCACCGTGCCTTACGACAAAAAAACGAAAAGACATGAAGACATCACAAATGCAGTTGCATATTGCATTGCAAAAGACATGCTTCCAATTAGCACTGTCAAAAATGAGGGATTCAAGAAGCTTATCAGAGTCCTTGACCCCAGATACGAGCTACCTGGTCAGAAACATTTTGCACTGACTGCACTTACTCGGCTGTATGCAGAGTGTAGGGAGATGGTAGAGCGGCAGCTGCAAACGGTGCCATTCTTCGCCACTACTTCTGTTATGATCCATTAAAGCACTTTAAACTTTGCAGTCTGTCTGAGCCATCTTCTTTGTGTGTTTTATCACACGCAGTATTTAATTTTTCTATCAAGATTTATTTTGTAAATTTTACTCATGCATATTTTGACATAAAAAAGACTTGAATACTCTCGACCTCAGATTTGTTTAATGTTTCTGCTGTTTGGCAAGTGTTTGTTGTGTTCTTAAAATAAATAGTTGTTTAATTTACCAACTAACTGTCTGGTTTCTTCAACTTTCACTCAGGAGAAAAAATCTGCCTTTAAACTAGAAAGAAATAATGATTTGACATTTATCGTGATAATTATCGATATCGACTGATATGAAAATATTTATCGTGATATTGTTTTGGCCATATCGCCCATCCCTACGCTCAACTGTGCAAAACAAGCATAAGGACGTGAGTCAGGAGGAACAAGGTAAAGTGTTTTTACTTCTTCACCATGGTCGTGTAGTTTCACTCCAAGCACTGTCATATGAGATAACTGTGGAAACGACCTCCCCAACATTTTGGGTTGTTGCATTTCGCTTCAATGAGTTTTAACCTTTTCTTTTAGACATTAAGAGGAAGGACACATTCACCCTGGTAGAGATTCAGTTGTTCTTTGAGATGTGTCGTGGAATTTTATCGAAGAAGAGCCAGGAGAGGTATTCTCATTCACTCAGTAAGGTCTTTATTCATATTGCAATATGGGAAAAAGCCATCACCCGTCTGTGCAGAGAAGTGAAAGCTGATTCAAAAGCAAGCAGGGAGAGCCCTTGTTTTATATCTTTTTTAAGCTGATGCAACACTTCAAGGACAGGCAAAGCTGTCATTTTCCATTCCTTATAGGTTTTTGCTTTAAGCAAAGAAGAGCAGTTATTCAAATAGTTTCTCATACTCCCTTCTTCAAGCAGCCAAGATGAACAGTATTAAAACATCCCGTGCCCTTGACAAGTTGGGTGCTATCACACTTTGTTCTAAGTATCCAGCTGCTTCTGCAGCACAGCTCTGTCCGTAAACAACATTTTTAGGATAAAACACTTTTGTTGTGTTTTGTTGTGCTTTTGTTCATACCACAGAGTCTTCATAGGGGTCACCTGGTGGGTCCCAGGGCTCCTCAGAGTCTGTTCTGAGCAGTGCATATTGATGAGTAAACATTTTCACTACCATAGATCGAAGCATAGGAATAATACAAGTCAGACAACAGCACAACAGCAAAAACACTACCACAGGCATGAATAGCTTTAAGAAAAACAGTCCCCATGACCCAAATAATGATTTTAACCATGAAAAGAAGGGGAACTCATTGCCAATGCCCTGTTCTTGATTTACCCTGTTCTTAAGTTCTTTCAGCCGGTGTATTGCGAGGGTGAGGTTACCATGGTCATCATCATTAGCAGGGATATACAGATACAGCCATTCAAAACAAGCGGGTGATACCACATTATTTTGCGTTGCGCTTCTCGCGGTGCAACGCAAGTTACCGTATTAATACCGTATATTCTCGCATAGTACCGCATGAAACCGCACGTTACCGCAAGTAAAATAATAGTATCCGGAATTTCCGCAAGGTGGAGCTAATAAAGCTCAACCTCTCATGTTTGAGCTGTCGCCATCAAAGTCTTTACCGTAGATATTACTAATAGTATTTATAATGAATGACCTTGGAAAAGCTGTAAACTCGAAGTATTGCCCTGGTCCACATTCTTTTTTTCATTGACCGTCGTTGTAAAAGTAACACCACAGCATTTCGTTGATCCAATCACGCATTTGTTTCCAATCATGCAAAGTACAGTAATTTTTGAGAATCTCCGATTCACCATGCCTTTCGCATGCTCATAAAAGATATTGATTTAGGAACATAAACATATCACTGTATGCAAACTGTACTGTATACAGTATAGATATGTATATTTAATGTCTTTACTGTGCCCGTTTAAGTATTGAATATTTATATGGAATTTTACCACTGAAGGGAAATCTTAGTAGCTGAGCATAAAAAGAATAGGAGCATAACGCGTGTGAAGGCCATAAACGATATTAATTTTGGAACATAAACATACAGTATTACGGTATGTAAACTGTATATGGCTGGTCTCGGTACTTTCAAGAAAAAATACACACAGGTATTCCATTTCTCCCTAAACATTTTAAGTATCGAAGTCTTTAACTAACATGTGACATAACGTGTATAAAAAGTGGTAGTTTTAAGCTTTTCTGTGAATATAATATGGAATCACGTATCTAAAGAAATTAATAACAATATAATTATATTCATATACTGCAATACAATAGTACACGCTGTACAATGTCTCTTGACACAGTATGTGTAGGGCTGGTTCACCTTTCCTCTTTTGACCTTGCAAGTGGCACTGTGGTCTAAGTGCTGGAGCTTTAAGAGACAGGTTGGCTGTTCAAATCCAGCCAGTGCCATGACTTTTCTTTTAACAAACATTTCTTTGAAAAAATAAAATAGCAATATTATGGACAATTAATTGAATTTTTATATTTCTAAATATCACAACATATCACAACCTCCCGCCCCTCTCTGTGTACAGTAGAGCCTACTGTCCTGAATGGTGGAGCTCATACAGCTGTGTCTGGAGAGGATCTAGGGTATCAGCTTTAACCCCTCGGCTGGGCAGCTTGTTCCCCCCTCCCGCCCCTCTCTGTGTACAGTAGAGCCTCCTGTCCTTACTGGTGGAGCTCATGCAGCTGTGTCTGGAGAGGATCCAAGGTATCAGCTTCAACCCCACGGCTGGGAAGCTTGTTCCCCCCTCCCGCCCCTCTCTGTGTACAGTAGAGCGTCCTGTCCTGACTGGTGGAGCTCATGCAGCTGTGTCTGGGGAGGATCCAGGGTAACAGCTTTAACCTCACGGCCGGGTAGCATGTTCCCCCCTCCGGCCCCTCCCTGTGTACAGTAGAGCCTCCTGTCCTCACTGGTGGAGCTGGAAAACCATAACTCTGGTCTTGTCCAGATTGACTGTCAGCGCCCAGGTCTGACAGTGCTGCTCCAGCAGTGCCAGGTTCTGCTGCTGCCCCTGTTCTGTGGGCGACAGCAGGACCAGGTCATCTGCATAGAGCAGGAACTTGATTTCTGTTAGATTAAAAAAAAACACATTGCCCGACGTTAGAAAGCATCTTGCATTTCATTGCTTGAAAAATATTTTTATTTTGAGAGACTGGATAAGTACTTCAAGTGTTTTTTAATTTCCTGAAAAACAAGCCAAGCTATGAGTCATCTTTACAAGGCATGTTAAGAGAAGAAATCCTGTTGTTGGATGTTGATGTAATGTGATTGGAAGACAGCAAGTGAGGTAAAAAATATGTCTTTTTCACATTCTCTGGCGTGCCTTGTTTTGTCAAAGAACCAGAGATCATCTCGCTTTCAAAGGACCGCACAGACTTTCAAAAGGCCGCAAAGATACTAGCAAGGGTTAATTGCACTATGAACCCCACAAAGAAATGTAAAATAGCCTTCTTTAGGTGTGAGGGCAGGAGTGGATCGCAGCAGGCATACACAGCAAATAACAGGAAAACAAAGAGCAGGGAAGGTGAGACGAGTATTCAAACAGTGAGTGATCAGAAAAAGGAAACAATTGTTACGCCCGGCTTTTCGACGCAATTGTTTTTAACTTGCTAATGCATCAGACACATTTCCTTGCGTATTGTGCTTTTAAATACTGCATACAGGTACAGACTTCAAGCTGCACCACTGTATCGCTTTGGTAAGGAGACGGACTATGGCCAAAATCACGAAGACTCTCTCACACCAAATAATGAAGATGAAAAGAAACGGGAAGTCAACACGAGACATTGGACAGCATTTGGCTTCCATGGACATCTTCGTTTGTGAAAGCACAGTGAGACGACATTATAAAGGGGAGAGGAGGCAAAGAGAATCTAAACCGAGGACGATTCAAAGGTAAATAACTTTCTAAAAATACTTTTCTTGCATGTAAATACAACTACACACATTATTTTTATAACTAACTGTTGATCTCTGTTTTTTGAAGTCCTATTGTGCGAGCCATCGACAGACTGCCGGATGAAAATAATGAGCTATCGGCGATGCAAGTTCAAAGACGGTTATGGGCTGACCTCGAGCGTGAGTCCGACATCGATAAGAAGAGTGTGCAGAAGGCTTGGATGGAGATATAAAAAAACCAACACATGCCCCATGATAAGGGTAAAAAACAAAGAGGAAAGACTCAAACAAGCGCTCCAATGGATTGAACAGGGAGAGGCATTTCATGATGTACTTTTCACGGATGAAACAACAGTGGCTCTGGAACAGTTTTTTAACCATGTCATTTTGTAAAAAGGGGAGATATGTGGACAAGCCAAAGCCCAAACATCCACTGAAGGTTCACGTCTGGGGGGGTATATCTAGAAGAGGCCCGGGACCACTTCTTATTTTCGAATGAATTATGGACCGTGAATTCTTCGAGGAAGTCGTGGTCACACAGCATGCCGCCCCATATATCAGGGAGCACTTTGGATCAAGGCACCGTCTCTTTCAAGACAACGATCCGAAACCCACAGCAGCAAGGGCGAGGCTTATAGCAGAAGGAGTGAACTGGGTGAAAACTCCAGCCGAATCCCCAGATTTAAATCCAATAGAGATGGTATGGCATTCGCTGAAAGACTATGTTCGGAAAACTGCTAAACCCAGCACAAAGCAAGAACTTATCACTGCGATCTACAAGTTTTGGGAGGAAGAACTGACCGAACAAAAGTGCAACAGGCTGTTTCGTGTTCTTCCTAGGATTGTTGAGCGGCGTGGGGGGCATTTGGGAATGTGAGTTCTGTGAGTCAGATTAAGAATGAATAAAAGCATTTTATTAAAAACGCTTTTGCATTTGTCTGGGTGCTGACAAAGTAAAAAACGATTACTTTTTGACAATGAAAAAAGAGAGAGAGGGCGAGAGAGAGAGAGAAACACCCAGGGGTGCAGAACCAGGGAACTATTTACATAATCACTGTGGGACAGCTTTAAAGGCGCTATATAAAGGCGTGTATGACTGGTCTTGGTACTGTATTTTAAAGAAAAAATACACACCAGTATTCCATTTCTCCCGTGTCCTGTCACAGTGCAGTAGGAAGTGCACCTCTGTCTCTATTTCCCCCTGCTGGCAGTGGGAGCACAGCCTGTCCTCTCTGGGCAGCCAGGTCTGCCCATTGAGTGTAATCCTGGTCTGTGAGGATACCAGGAAGACAATAGCATATATTGTTTCTATTCGAAAAGTGTATTTTAAAAGTTTAATTAAGAAGTAAAAACCTTACAGCGTACACAGATTTCTAAGCTGATCAGGAGGAAGATAAATCACCCGTGTTTCGCGCATAAAAAGTGGTTATTAACAATTGAAACCTGTTTTATTTATTTTATTTTTATTTAGATTAAGAGTTTCTGTCACCCCCATTTCCATTTAAATCGCAAACCCGTGTTTAATTAAATGTCTTTATTGATTCACAATCTGCCAAGGCAACATAAATCGTTATCTTTGTCTTCTGCATAATAATGTTCACCTCTCTGTCCAGCAAATTAATAATAAACTTTATTTTATATAGCACCTTTAAAGGTGGCTTCTCAATGCGCTGTACAGGTAAAAACAACAATAACAATACTGTTATGCTGGGCAAACGATTTTTAATTTTTTTAAAAAAGAAATAAAAAATGAGATATAATAATGTGTTCCGGCTCAGACCTTTACAGGTACCCCCGTCGCGGAAGAATTTGACCTCGGAACGTTTACCCAGCGTAATATTGTATTTCAATGCACTTTGACAGATTGTCTTTAAATCAGTTGTTGTCAGAATATCCCCACCTCCAAACGAGAACAAAATTGCAACGATTTTATTAACTGGCTGTTTCGGTAACTTAAAGTATATATTTAAAGTAATAATTTAACAATATATGTAAATGTTTTAAGATATGTCTATGTTGTGAATGTCTGTAGATTGTATCTTATTTTTAGTATTGTAGCGCATTCGCCCCGGGGGGCGGCTGAAGAGCGCCCGGCTGGGGTGCGCGGTGAGGGGCAGGACAGGAGTGGTCAGGGCGGGGTTTAGGAAGGCCGCTGACTATTGCAGCTGCCACACAGTGAAAGGGGCGTACAGGCTGGGGAGATCGCCCGTTTTCCATGTAAATAGTTCCCTGGTTCCGCACCCCTCTCCCTCTCCCTCTCCCTCTCCAGACACAGCTGAATGAGCTTCACCAGTCAGGACAGGAGGCTCTACTGTACACAGAGAGGAGCGGGAGGGGGGAACACGCTGCCCAGCCGTGGGGTTGAAGCTGATACCCTGGATTCTCTCTAGGCACTGCTATATGAGCTCCACCAGTCGGGAATGGAGACTCTACTGTACACAGAGAGGAGCGGGAGGGGGGAACAAGCTGATACCCTGCCTTCTCACACAAACCATAAGAATCAAGTAATAGGTTTATTCCATACTGAAAAAAAGAAGAAAGAAAACACATTCCATAGGAATCAGCGCCTTTATATAGCATCTTTAAAGGTGGCTTCTCAAAGCGCTTTATGGGATAAAAACAACAATAACAACAACAATATTGTATTCCATTGCACTTTGACAGATTGTCTTTAAATCAATTGTTGATTTAAAGTTTGACAGTAAATGTTGATATTGTAACGCATACAGCCGCCATTTCTTTAGAGAAATTTAAAAAATCGTTTGCGCAGCCTAAGAGGGGGGGTCTGCTCTCAGTGACAGCTGACAATCCTCCATACACTCAAGCGAAATATTAATAACGCCAATGTAAATGTCGTATTTACAGTTTGTTGATAATAAAAATGTTAAGTTCTCTAAGGCTTTGTGATAGTTTACCCAGGGAGCTGTGTAAGCATGCGTGGTGACTATTCATTGTTATTAAAAAATGACTTAGATTCGAACATGTTGTGATATTTAGAAATATAAAAATTCAATTAATTGTCCATAATATTGCTATTTTATTTTTTCAAAGAAATGTTTGTTAAAAGAGAAGTCATGACACTGGCTGGATTTGAACAGCAAACCTCTCACTTACAAGTGAGGCATTTAGACCACAGCACCACTCGCAAGGTCACATGAGGAGAGGTGAAACAGCCCTACACATACTGTGTCAAGAGACATTGTACAGTGTGTACTATTGTGTTGCAGTATATGAATATAATTATATTGTTATTAATTTCTTTAGATACGCAATTCCATATTATATTCACAGAAAAGCTTAAAACTACCACTTTTTATACTGTAGTATAAAGTATACAGTAGCTGTAGTCCTGCTATCACAGGGAAGGGCGGCGACGTCACCGCTCTGGTAAGCCGGCTCTTACACACCCTGATGGCCATATGCGTTACAATATTTTTTTAATTTAGCTTTTAGTTAAAGTGGTTCTTTGTTCTTTCTATTTATGTTTCTTTTTTTAGCCTCTTACTCCCAGTGACACATTTAGCCAATGTCCGCCTGGAATTTCCTCCCCTTAAACAATTTGTTATATCGCTGCAGCAGAACATAGCAGGAGCCTGATTCAGGTCTTAAATTGAAGCTAACCCCCTTGGCTTTGAGTGCGAACAGTCAAATGTCTTATATTTCTTAATGTGTCTACTCAGCAGACAAACATATGAACCCCCCCCCCCAAAAAAAAAAAACAGGCGAAAATGTTTTTTTGGTCTTCAGAGGTCAGATTTTTCAACTATATGTCAAAGGCCTGGGAATGATTTGAAAACCTTGTTCTAGGTGACTGCTAGCTTGGATAAAAATCTGGAGGATTTCTAGAGGAAGTCTTACCCCCTAAGGGCTCTGAATGGCTGAAAATACAATGAATGACGGTGCTTTTTAACAATCAGATCGCCTTGTTTTTGGCGCTCTTGTTTTAGACATTTAGTACAAAGTCAATGACGTTCAATAGCCTCCAGGTCTGAGCTGCTGTGGATATATGTTATGCTTCAGAATAAGGTAAAAACATGGGGTATATATATTTTTTGCTGGTTTTGATTGCATTATCAATGTATATTGGAAGTTTGGAAGTGCATCATCAGATAAAAAGTGACTTTGTGATCGATCGTCTTGGGTTTTTTTTAAAGCTCCGGTTGTCCCTTTTCGATTGATAACATGGTTTTGTAGGTAAAAAACGATGAGAAATGACGAAGGAATCAAAGGTAGATCTTGATTTCCACCGCGGACGTGCGTGACCGCGCTGAGGAGAGCACATGTGTGGCCTTATGGACCGTCTCATGCAATTTCCAAAAGTGGTTTTGTGAAAAACAATTTTGACACTTTTTGATTAATAAAAGGTTTTGTGTAAAGGTTTTGTGGTTTTGGTGATATAAAATAATGAAGTGAGATGGTACTTTTGAGGCAGGTTTTTCCGGAAAAGGGGAGACCGGCGTGGTCGTCGGTGACCACGATCTGGAGTAAGAGGCTGATTAGTTCTCTTTTCTTTTTCTTATTTTATTACGAGTTTCCTCATTTGTATTTATTTATTTAATTGACATTTCTGTTGCTTTGCTGTATTGCTGTGTTTTCCTTTACAACTGAAAGTCTATCTCTTAATTTTAATATTTTATTTTTACGCTTGGTTTGTAAAGCACTTTGCGCTGCTATTTGTATGAAAGGTGCTCTATAAATAAAGTTCTTTATTATTATTATTATATTTCTGCTGAGAGCCGCACTTCAAGTACTGCACGTTCTTACACGTGTAGCCAGCTGTGTTGAGCCGTGTTTATATGATGTCATCTTTTATTTTATTATTTTATTTTTGTGAACTTCCCCCGAATTAGTTCCGTTTTTCTGTATGGAGGTGGCTGTGCGACAGCCCTTGGGGTGTGTTGGTGGCGGGGCGCCAGTGAAGGTGCCCCTGGGGTCACAGGCGGCTCGTTTCTCTGGGGAGCCCTCAGACGCGCTGTGGCCGCCAGGCGGGTGAGACGCCATCACTGTCTCTCTTCAGCGAGCTCCTGCCACTTGACTTGAATCCGTTTATTTTCTGTTTGAACTGCTGACGAGTGCGGTGCGATGTAGTGGCGCGCTGTGCTGCCCTGATGGTCTCTTGCTGGAGGGGAGAGTCGGGGTGTCTGGTCTGAGGGCCTGTGGCGAGATGACCACGTGCCGGAGTGGAGCGAGTGTGGGGCGACACGTGCTCCTGCAGGTGAGCGTGCCAGCGGCATTTTTTATTTTATTTTTATTACAGATTCGTGTGGCGACATTATATATATTATTTCTGTAAATAGTACAGTTGTGTGCCAGATGAATCGCGGTGATGCAGGAAGGTGGTGTTTAATGCCTCACACGGTGTTGACCCACATGTTGTGTTTTGCTGAGCAGGAGAGAGAGAGACATTCAGCGCGTGTGCCGCCAACGGGTTTCTGATCTAGAGGCTCTGTCAGCCGCTGTGTTATAATTGTTTTCTTTCTTATTTAATATTGTAGGTGTGTCGATTTTATCAACCAAATGTTAACGTACAACACGGGAAAAGGTGCATTGTAGAGTAAGATAACGGATATCGGCTTGTATCGCGGAGAGGACGTATAATGTGCTGAAAGATGGGGAGAGAAAGGGGCGATTTCTGCGCGCATTCTAATCATTGTGATTGATTTGATATTGATCTGATGTGTGTGGTCATGTGAATGTACATAGATGGTGGGTATGGTGTTAATAATATATAATATTATATAATTACATTTATATATGTAATCTATTACTGTTATATATCATATATCATTCTTTATATTTTTATATATGGTATATCCTTCTAGATATTATTATTCTGTTTCCCGAAAGCATCGTAGCGCTAAGAACACCGTAAACTCGCTCTTGAGATCGATCGTTAATTGACGAGTCTTTCCCAAAACCCATCGGAACTGAAGTAGCACGTTAAATCCTTCGTCATCTACGTGCTCCCCGACCCGCTCGTTCATCACTAAGTGCTTCTTAAACTGGCCGCCTCCTGCCCACCCTGAGCGCCAGAGATCGCCAGACAGAGCACAGTCACTGCACGGCATGGGAGTCCTCTGGAAATAGAGGATACTCCGAGTTTATATGAAGGATTTTGATATTTTGTTGTACTATGTAAGAGGAAATTCGAAAAAAGAACATTTATTTATACAGTGATGAATTTATTAGTCGTCTTGGGTATATTTCATATTCCTAAGTCAAATGTTTAATAATACTCCCTCTTTTAGTACTTTTGAGGTGGGGTTTAAATTGTATTAAATTCCATAAAGAACGTGAAAAATGCCAAAGCAAGGAAAACATTTGATAAATGTAAAAATATAACTTGGTTACATAAATATTTACCTCATTACCGCTGGCAGTTAATTGTTTTTTGTTCTTTTTATGTTTTCTTTCTTTTATCTGTATTTTCTCCTCTACTTGTATTTGTTTGGGAGCTGCCAGGGCACATGCCCAGAGAACCCCAATCCGTTAGAATACACTTAATTGAAAAGAAAGGCTAAGTTTTATACTTGACTAGATGATATTATTTTCAGGATGAAATGCAGCAATGCATTATTGAAGTGAAATCATTGGGCCTGACATGTATTTCTAATGTAGCGCCACGCAGGGTGCTTTAGCCATGCGCACGCAAGGCGGGCTGAGAACAGCCCCTGGGGACTACCGGACTGTATAGCCGGAGGGAGGCTGGGATACAGTCTCTTCCCTTCGTGTGTGTGTGTGTGTGTGTGTGTGTGTGTGTGTGTGTGTGTGTGTTAGTGTAGGTGCAGCGCTGGAACCCCTGTCCCTGTGTGTGTACCTTTCCCGATTCGAGTTAATAAATGTGTTGGTCAGCCCCATTCCCTGAGTCCCACGCCTGCTCCATTCTGTACCGAAACCCGCGATCGATACAATATTTAAAGTTCCAATACCGTTTTATGTTCTGTCGTGATTGTTGACGGTAAAGCTTAGACCTACTTGTTTTGAAATTTGATTATAGGTCCTGAATTTGTTGAGTGACACATGCCAAGCTTAGTAGTTAATTTTTCCATTTAGTTCCAATACACCCAATAACTATAAATAACAGTTTTTTCTCATGAAACACTGTGATTCTTAACAATGGCAGCGCGCCAAAAAATATTGCTTTAAATCAAAGACGTCGTGCGGGACGCATACACTGTCCACGCAGTTAATCTTGGTTTCCTTTTACGGCATGTCAGTCATTTCTTTTCTCTTAGAAACAATAAGGGTTCCATTTTGTGCCTCTCTATATGCTTTCGCTTAAATGGATGTCAAGTTGACTTCATATTCCTTTTCACAACTTTATTTCATCCCACTGAAGGACCAAAACCGACACCATATAATGAAAGAATTGTCAATCGATTGTTTTTCAATCGACTTGTGATGCTTTTTGCTGAGCGACTTCAGGGGCGGGGTTAACAAAGAAGTACCTTATACTCGCTCGTGAAATGACCGATTAAGAGGGGTTTGGGGAAACGCACAAAAAAGTAGCTAGTATGTTACATACGTACATCGTAAATTTGCTCGTTAGTCTCTAAGATTAATCGTTTTCGGGAAACTCACCCCTGTTCTTTATCCTCCTGCTCCCACTTGATTTAGTACCACCATCTACTGTCTCCTCTACTGTAACTGTGTATTGTCATCATGCATATCTTGTGTATTATTTATTGTTGTTGGTTTTGTCATTCTGTAAAGAAGCCACCTTTCAAGGCGCTATATAAATTAATGTTTATTATTATTATTTACTTTTTTTTAAAGTTGTACATTCTGACGCCATGAGATTTTTAGATTTTGAGATTCTCATAGTTTTGGCTTCTACAACAAACAGTAACAATGTCCTTGAATGGTTCTGCAAAAGTTTAGCTGTATCTTTAAAGCCATCCTCATCTTTATCAGGTACAAAGAAAAGAAGGTAGGCCGGCTTCTGTTTGGAATGTTCTCTACTACATAGCTGAAATTGAAGCAGTCAGGCTGCAGTAATATTTTCAAACCTATGGCTGCTTAGCCTACACCAAAGGCCTCTTAATACAATATCACTTCATCGTTAAATCTGGCGAAGAGTCTTAAGAAAATATCAAAGAACACGTTGCTCTTACCTTTCCATTCCAAGAAATGCCCTCAGCTCGGATTGCAGAGATTGGCCTCTCTGTCTCAAATTCTGAGAAACGGACACGATTGAAAAATGAGCATTTCTTAAGATTCACATAACATCACCAGTCAACATTTGCCACTTGACATCAATAGAAACCATAGAGTACATGACATTTCCAATCAGTTTTCTTTCAAGGTACAATACCAATCACCTTGCCAGAAAAGTTATACTGCGGTAGATAAATATTACAAATGTCAGATACACGCAGAGTTGTTTGGATTACTATGAAAAGATTGGCAAAATATATTTCTGTTCATTATATTTCTGAGAATGACAGAGCTAAAGAGAAAAAAATGCTAACCTTTATCTCTGCAGACAGGATCGCAAGGGATTCCATTATACTGGGTTCCTATATAACAAATAATACATTATTCCAAAAACATGATATTTCTCTGTAAATTGGCAGCATGATTGTTTATCATTACAATTTGAGTTAGCTTTAATTTTGTAAACCCCAAGTAAACATAGTTTGTGCCTTTCTCTGAACTTTTTTGCATTTCAGTTCAGTTGTTTGTAAGCTTATTTTACAGTTGCTAGGTTCATGAAGTTCCTGAACTGTGCAGTATTTCTTTTGGGTTTGGTGCGAATCATATTCTAACGGTTGGGGGAAAAAAGCACAGGTACCATCCCACCATTAAACCCTGAAACTTACCTTAGCCGATTCTTCAACGAAACCAGACATGTTAACTGAGTGTTACAGTATGTTTCAAAGTGTGTATATTAAACACAACTGAGGTTCTGTTGTCTCCTTGGAGACACTTGGAACTCCTGTGATGCTGGTCCGTGTTCTATGACATCATTAGTTCTAAATGTAAATGCAGGTATTGGCACAACATAGTAAAATGATGTAAAGTTATGGATCCATTTATGATTTTCACTCAGTGCGAAAGAGTTCCTGTCGTGTAGTTAAACTTTGTGTTACGGAGGGTTAACTGGGGTTCTGGCTACTAGTTAGGCTTGGTCATTCAGTCATCTGCTTCATGCAATAGGAAGCTAAGAGATCTGTGTTTTAGTTTTACTCTTTGTTTTTGTTCTATAGATTTACAGTAGTTATTGGTCAGCTCACTTTAAAATTGCTTTAACTAGATTCATGAAAGTCCTGAACTGTATTTCTTTTGGGTTTTGTGCAAATCATATTCTAATAGGTATTTGAAAAAGAGTATATAATAACAATTAAGTTTAGTATATTCCAAAAAAAAGTTAAAAAGTAAAAGGTATACACAGCCAAATGAAACGCTGAAACTTACCTTAGCTGATTCTTCAGCTAAACCAGACAGACTTCTCAAATTCTCAAATATTGTCAAATCTTGGGGGTGCAGAGGTGGTGGAGCCCTATACCAACAGACTCACAGCTGAAATTGCTGTGAAAAGGGCTTCTACCAAATATGAACACGTGGGTGAAAATGTATACAATTGTAAGGTTTCATTTTTTCCCATTAAAAGTGGTATAAAATATGTGGTGTGAGAAAGAAGTCCTCATTTAAGTGCATGAAACTCAGGCACTGGCGCAACAAACTGAACAAAGTTCAAGGGGGTATACGCTTTCTGTAGACACTTTATTTCCTCTTTTTCCATACTTGAAGAAATGATTTGGGAAACCTGTGGGACACTGGAGGTCATTATACATGAGCCTCTTTATGCACCTTTTAAGCCACTGAAACCTAGTTCCCTTGTTACAAGGTCTAATATTACAGTAGGTGTGGTTTCCGTCTCCTAATTTCTGAGAATGATAAAATTGGGGAATAAGTTGTAGGGAATACCACTCTTGCACTTCTAAGAAAAGACTATCTCAAATGAAACTCGCTATAGACAGACATCTTGTTGAAAAATTCTTTATTTTTTTCATTTCTAAAGTCCTTCAAAAATGTTTTGTTTGTGACTTTCTCTGTTGTTCCCTTTCACACTCAACTGAAGTATGTGTTATGTCTTGTAAACGTAATCAAACATTTCACTTAGGTGTGTGGGTTAACAAAAACCCATATTGTATGAAACATTCAGTTTTACATTCAAGTTTTTTCTAACAATTGCATTCATGCTAGGACTACAGTAAACAACACTTTTTTACTAAAGGAAATGAAATAGTTAATTAAACAAGACACATTGTTTTAAATGTATGCAATACGACCACACTAAAAACAACAGTGAAACTTTTCATTGAAATACCATACGAGATTGTGCATATTCAGTGGATTTCTCCTGGTGCTTTTTTTCCATCAGTCTTTTCATATTCTTGTTCTCTACTCAGGTGTCTCCTGTTCCTTTGGTGATGTCTGCTGTACACACATGGTATCATACACTTGAGCAAAGTGTGATACCACCGTTTCTTCTTCTCCTAAAATAAAGATGAACATTGACAAAACTCAGAAGCACTCTTTTCTTTGACAGACGAACAAAACAATGCAAGAATAACCATACCCTCTGTTCCTTGCTCTTTTCTACCTACCTGTTTGACCACTTTGTCTCCTTCAGTCAGGACAGGGTCCTGGGGCTGACTCTGAGCAATCTGAGAAGAGCTCTCTGTGATCTTCTCCCCTACATTGGCTACTTTGTGCTCTGTTTGAAATCCAGGGATCACCTCCGGTAAGTTCCTCTGTCCTTTTTGGGACTTGAATGGGTAGAGGAAATATTGTGACTACATTTCATTGTCATGCACTGATATGTTCTGGTTTGAGTTTGATTACAGTAGGCGTTCAAGTACTTCCTTTTTATTCTAGATTGGCAGTGTTTGAGATGATAGGAACTTGTCATATTCTCAACTTATTTTCTTTATGAGACTGAATGCTCTGTAAACATACTATTTTAGCAATTCTTAGAAATCTGAAAGCAGTGTTACCTGTATCATTTTTTGTCTTGGTAGTAGTATTGCAGCTCCAACATCAGCACTTAAATAATGGTGTGTGATGTTACTTGTCCTTGGAGTTAGTAGACTCCTGAGAAGTCAAGAGAAATCTTACGTAAGCATGAATTATATTTCACTTTCGAAAGCAAAGTACACGTCAAGTACTTTGAAGGCATTTGTTGATACTTTTAAGCACTTTCATTGATTATTATTATTATTATTCAATTAGTTATTACAAGTCCAACATTCTCTACATTATCACACTCAATGTTCAGAATGTGGGAATACAGTTGTTTTAAGGAAATGCCACTGAATATATAGTAGCTGCACTCTACAAAGATGAGTTTGCTAATTTTTCAGTCAGGGACACAGCTTATACTTCAGTAGTCTTAGATCATTTAATGATGATGATTATACTTTATAACTAGAAGAAGCCCCATATCCTGTTCATCGCCCCTTTTTCAGTCATGTGGATTGACTTATACCTGAAGTGGTTAATTCTCACCTTGACATCTCAAAGAACAACTGAATCTCTACCAAGGGTGAATGTGTCCTTCCTCTTAATGTCTAAAAGAAAAGGTTAAAATTCATTGAAGCAAAATGCAACAACCCAAAATGTTGGGGAGGTCGTTTCCACAGTTATTTCATATGACAGTGCTTGGAGTGAAAGTACATGACCATGGTGAAGAAGTTTAAACACTTTACCTTGTTCCTCCTGACTGATGTCCTTATGCGTGTTTTGCACAGTTGAGCGTTTTCTGTCTTGTCATCTGTGTAGGCAACAGCCCTCTTCCCTGGGATAGAACTAGATGATATTTAGACACGTTAATTTGACTTCTCCATTGCTCACATTGATGTGGATATGATTGTAATGCTCTGTTTTGTGGGCTTCCCAAGAAAACAATAAATCCCTTACTACTTGTTCAAAATGCAGTAGCAGAGATCCTAACAAATATAAGAAAGAGAATATCATTCCTGTTTTGAAAAACCTTCACTGGTCACCTGTATTATCTAGGATCAATCTGAAAGTTCTTTTACTTGTTTTTAAAGCTTTAAACGACCTAGCACATCTGTACCGTACTGAATGTCTGTCTTCATATGTTGCTATACGTGACCTGAGATCTGCACATACTGGCCTACTGCAAATACCACATGTGAAATACAGAAAGAGTGGAGAGGCTGCTTTTTGTTTTTATGCTTCTAAATGATGAAACTCACTACCACTTTTTATGAGGCAGTCAAGCTCGGTACATTGTTTTAAAAAACATTTGAAAATATATTTTTTTAATTTTGCTTTCAGTTAAAGTGGTTCTTTGTTCTTTCTATTTCTGTTTCTTTTTTTAGTCCTCTTTAATTGTTCTTATTTTATTACGACTTTCCTAATTTTTATGTATTTATTTAATTGACATTCATGTTGCTTTACTGTATTGCTGTGTTTTCCTTTACAACTGAAAGTATATCTCTTAATTTTAATATTTTCTTTTTACGCTTGGTTTGTAAAGCACCAAAGCACTATTTGTATGAAAGGTGCTCTATAAATAAAGTTTATTATTATTATTATTATTATTATTATTATTATTATTATTATTATACTTTGTTACACTTTTGGTTAGGACAGAGATTCTAGTAGAGGTGGCCTCTTTTACCCCTGTTCCAAAAAATTGGAAAACTACCTTCAGAATACACTGACAATGACCATCTACTGTCTCCTCTGTGTATTGTCATCATGCATATCTTGTGTATTATTTATTGTTGTTGGTTTTGTCATTCTGTAAAGAAGCCACCTTTCAAGGCGCTATATCAAATAATGTTTGTTATTATTATTGACATTTTTCATCGTTAAATCTGGCGAAGAGTCTTAAGAGAATATCAAAGAACACGTTGCTCTTACCTTTCCATTCCAAGAAATGCCCTCAGCTCGGATTGCAGAGATTGGCCTCTCTGTCTCAAATTCTGAGAAACATAGACACGATTGAAAAATGAGCATTTCTTAAGATTCACATAACATAACCAGTCAACATTTGCCACTTGACATCAATAGAAACCATAGAGTACATGACATTTCCAATCAGTTTTCTTTCAAGGTACAATACCAATCACCCTGCCAGAAAAGTTATACTGCGGTAGATAAATATTACAAATGTCAGATACACACAGAGTTGTTTGGATTACTATGAAAAGATTGGCAAAATATATTTCTGTTCATTATATTTCTGGGAATGACAGAGCTAAAGAGAAAAAAATGCTAACCTTTATCTCTGCAGACAGGATCGCAAGGGATTCCATTATACTGGGTTCCTATATAACAAATAATACATTATTCCAAAAACATGATATTTCTCTGTAAATTGGCAGCATGATTGTTTATCATTACAATTTGAGTTAGCTTTAATTTTGTAAACCCCAAGTAAACATAGTTTGTGGCTTTCTCTGAACTTTTTTGCATTTCAGTTCAGTTGTTTGTAAGCTTATTTTACAGTTGCTAGGTTCATGAAGTTCCTGAACTGTGCAGTATTTCTTTTGGGTTTGGTGCGAATCATATTCTAACGGTTGGGGGAAAAAAGCACAGGTACCATCCCACCATTAAACCCTGAAACTTACCTTAGCCGATTCTTCAACTAAACCAGACATGTTAACTGAGTGTTACAGTATGTTTCAAAGTGTGTATATTAAACACAACTGAGGTTCTGTTGTCTCCTTGGAGACACTTGTAACTCCTGTGATGCTGGTCCGTGTTCTATGACATCATTAGTTCTAAATGTAAATGCAGGTATTGGCACAACATAATAAAATGATGTAAAGTTATGGATCCATTTATGATTTTCACTCAGTGCGAAAGAGTTCCTGTCGTGTAGTTAAACTTTGTGTTACGGAGGGTTAACTGGGGTTCTGGCTACTAGTTAGGCTTGGTCATTCAGTCATCTGCTTCATGCAATAGGAAGCTAAGAGATCTGTGTTTTAGTTTTACTCTTTGTTTTTGTTCTATAGATTTACAGTAGTTATTGGTCAGCTCACTTTAAAATTGCTTTAACTAGATTCATGAAAGTCCTGAACTGTATTTCTTTTGGGTTTTGTGCAAATCATATTCTAATAGGTATTTGAAAAAGAGTACAGATGCAGCCATTCAAAATGGGTGGGGTATTTCGCGGCATACCCCGGTGGGCGTGTCGCGGTATCACGCAGTATCACGCGGTTAATCGCGTCATTTGACGTCATGCCGGAATGTATTCAGCATCACCTTGTAAAACCGCCAGTGGGAGCTTAACCTCTCATGTACAGCATTTGAGCTTTTAAATTTGAACTGTGTATTACAGCATGTTAATCATCAGTCATTAAAATGTTGGTATATTTTATGAAAGCAAGATTGCTCAGTTGGACAAAAGTACACAACCTACCTTTATCAGAAATATTTATGCATCAAAGCCTTTACCGAAGACATTACTAATAGTATTAATAATGAATGAGTTTGGACAAAATGTATACTCAAAGTATAATTTATTTAGCACATTTGTACAAGCACTTGGAATCTGTCCAAGCCCTACTTTGTCAGGCATTTTCTTTTACTTCAACGGGCATAAAAACTCCCTTGCTTTTAACAGGGCGTTTCATAATTTCTAACTACGAAAATGATTTAAAATGCGACACTTATCATTCAACTAGAGCTCAAAATATCACAAGGATCCTCAAGAGCACAGCAAAGACTGTATTAAAAGATACTTGTATGAGATACATGAGAATCCAGGCCTTTTTATCAACGCTTTCTTTTCTGTATACCCGATATTATGGAACCACTTCGGAAGGGTGTCAGCCAGTCAGATTCCAGGAATCGGTACTTTAAAGGAAAAATACACACAGAAATTCCATTTCTCCCTAAACATTTTAAGCATCGAAGTATTTAACTAACATGTGAAATAGCGTGTGAAAAAGTGGTAGTTTTAAGCTTTTCTGCTAATATAATATGGAATCGCGTATCTAAAGAATTTAATAATGATATGATTATATTCGTGTACTGCGACAGGGCTGTGTAGGGCTGTTTCGCCTCACTTTTCACGTGACTTCCCTTGTAGCCCACTGGTCTACGTGCCCGATTACCAACTCCTGGGTTGTGTGTTCAAATCCAGCTGGTGTTGGACTTTTCTTTTAACAAACATTTCTTCGAAAAAATAGAATAGCGATATTATGGACAATCAATTGACTTTTATATTTCAAAATATCACAACATGATCGATTCTAAGTCATTTTTGATAACAATGAATAGTCACCTTCTTCCCTTCTGACAACGGTCCCTGCTTCTGCTTCCTGCTTCTATTGTGTGTGTGAGGGGCGGGGGGGATCCCTTCAGATCTCCCTTCAGATTTAAAAGGTTATTAATCATATCTTCGGTGTCGCATCTTACCAGTGCAGCTGATCTTTTGCTGCCTGGGTGGGTCAGCTATCACAAAGCTTTAGAGAACCTAACATTTCTATTATCAACAAATTGTAAATTTGTAATAGAGTAAATTTTTATAGAGAAATGGAGGCTGGACAGTATGCGTTACAATATAAACATTTATATTGATTTAAATCGTGTTTTGATTTAAATCGCAAACGCGTGTTTAATTATATGTGTTTTTTTAATCATAATCAGACTAATGCAACATAAATTCATACAGTATCTTTGTCTTCTAAGTATCTTAATAAACTTTCAGCATAGCTTTCTACCCGTTTAGATGTATTTTTCTTGGGATTTTGGGACCAAACGTGGAAGGATTAGATTGTAATCGTTTTTATTTTTCAAATACGTTTTAGAAAAGTGTAATCTATACCTGCCCAGACTGTACGCCTTCCTTAACCCCGCCTTTCACTCCTGTCCTGCTCTTCCCCGCGCACCCCAGCCGGGCGCTCTTCGGCCTGTGCCCGGGACGAATGTACATTTTGATATTTACACCCGGCGCGGCACCGAGGGAGCGTCTGCATTTATAACTTAGTTTTTAAAATTAGTCAAGCAATATGAAGCATCTCCTTTTACTTTTAAGTCCCTTAAATACATTGAGCACAGCTTTCTCACGACTTAAGATTACTTTTTGATACCATCCTTACACAAAGCAGAAACTTTCCGATGACATACAGTACAAGTGGAAAGATTACAGATTTTAATCGTCTTTAATTTTGTTACGTTATACGTTTTAGGAACGTTTCATCTAAACAAACACCACAAAACTATTCTCGATTGTATTTCTGAATGTTATGTTACACCTACAGTAGTTCACTGCTTTAAATACATCGAATTAAGAAAGTAAGGTGTAGCACTTTAGATCTTTAGATCTGAACCAGGGAAAATCTGATAATGTTTCTCTATAACAATAATAAAAAACTTTATTTTACATATCACCTTTAAAAGTGGCATCTCAAAGCAATACAGTAGATGGAAAAACAGTTAAAAGGGACCAAAGTAAATACCAGACAAACGCAAACGCGTTTTTAATAAAATGCTTTTATTCATTCAGCAGAGAGAGAGGGAGACATCCAGCAGAGAGAGACACACACACCGGTTTCCATTGACAAAAAGTAATTGTTTTTTTTACATTTTTTTTTGTCCACAAACGTGAGACTGTCTTTCTCAGACTCACATTCCCGAATGTCCCCCGCCCCGGTCAACAATCCTAGGAAGAACACGAAACAGCCTGTTAATAAAATTGTTACAATTTTGTTCGGTCAGTTCTTCCTCCAAGAATTTATAGATCGCATCGATCAGTTCCTGCTTTGTGACGTGCTTAGCAGTTTTCCGAACATAGTCTTTCAACGAATGCCAAACCATCTCTATCGGATTTAGATCTGGGGATTCGGCTGGAGTTTTCACCCAGTTCACTCCTTCTGCTATAAGCCTCGCCCTTGCTGCTGTGTGTTTCGGATCGTTGTCTTGAAAGAGACGGTGCCTTGATCCAAACTGCTCCTGATATATGGGGCGGCATGCTGTGTGACCACGACTTCCTCGAAGAATTCGAGATATACCCCCCCAGATGTGAACCTTCAGTGGATGTTTGGGCTTTGGCTTGTCCACATATCTCCCCTTTTTGCAAAATGCCATTGTTGAAAACAGTTCCAGAGCCACTGTTGTTTTGTCGGTGAAAAGTACATCCTGAAATGCCTCCCCCTGTTCAATCCATTGGAGCGCTTGTTTGAGTCTTTCCTCTTTGTTTTTTAGCCTTATCATGGGGCATGTGTTGGTTTTTCTGTATCTCCATCCAAGCCTCCTGCGCTCTCTTCTTATCGATGTCGGGCTAACGGTCGCACCGAGGTCAGCCCATAGCCGTCTTTGGACTTGCATCGCCGGTAGCTCATCATTTTCATCAGTCAGTTTGTCGATAGCTCGCACAATAGGACTTGAAAAAAAAGGGATCAACAGTTAGTTTTAAAAATAATGTGCGTAGTTGTATTTACATGCAAGAAAGGTATTTTTAGAACGTTATTTACCTTTGAATCGTCCTCGGTTTAGATTCTCTTTGCCTCCTCTCCCCTTTATAATGTCGTCTCACTGTGCTTTCAGAAACGAAGATGTCCATGGAAGCCAACTGCTGTCCAATGTCTCGTGTTGACTTCCCGTTTCTTTTCATCTTCATTATTTGGTGTGAGAGAGTCTTCGTGATTTTGGCCATTCTCCGTCTCCTTACCAAAGCGATACAGTGGTGCAGCTTGAATTCTGTACCTATATACTGTATGGTATGGTACAGATAAAACTTACACCATACCGATGAGCTAATACCAGGGAAAGACACTCCTATTTTATTTAAAACACAATACACCAGGAAATGTGTCTGATGCATTAGCAAGTTAAAACAATTGGGTCGAAAACCTGGGCGTAACACCATTTCCTTTTTCTGATCACTCGCTTTCTGGATACACGTCTCACCTGTTCTGTTCTTTGTTTTCCTGGTTTGCTGATTATGCCTGCTGCGGTCCACTCCTACCGTCACACCTAAAGAAGACTATTTTAAATTTCTTGGCGCAGTTCATTGTGCAATTAACCCTTGTATGTGCTGTGCGCGCTCAAAATGCAATTTAAAAAAAGTCAAAAACCGCGCTCAAAATGCAATTTAGAGCTTTCTGGCAAGAGAAATCAATAATGTAACATGCCACTGTTTGTGCATGAACAGGGTTATACCGGTATTCCCTTTGATACCCGATTAAAAAAAAAATAAAAAATGTTGAATCCCCGGCGGAACCGGGCATCCATATTGTAGCGGCGAGGCTTAATAATAAGGCAGAATTAAGTGTTTCTGAGCTTCCCAAATGAGGCCCCATTTCTCTGTTCATCTCTGTGGTGCAGCCACAGAGAGACCATTAGTGCAGGGTGATTTAAGGTTTCCTAGGACAGCTCCCAAAGGGGGATGCACTTAGCTAAGTCTGGCTATCATGATCAATGGTCATCCACTGGCGCCTATCAGTCTAGGGAGTGCCGGATGGACATCTGGACTGCATTACTAAGTGTCAGGACTAAGTGACTCATATCTCACCTTGATCAACCAATCAGGGACTGGTAGGGCTGAGTAACCCACGTGGGACTCTGATGCCCATGGAACTTTCAGCCAATCAACAAGCTGAAGTTCCTCCAGGTAAAAACAGGCAACACAGGCCTGGAGATTCAGATTCGGGAGATTCAGTAAGATTCTGGAGAGGATTCTGTGGACTGTTCTAAAGGGAATTCAAAGGAGAATTCCAGGGCAGGACGGCCCAGGAGCAGAAGGCTCCCAAGGGCAGGACATTCTCGCAGCGCGCCTCCTGACCATCCTGAGACTCAGCCCGGACAACCACGGAACGGCCAGTGTGTCCGAGGGCCAGAACTTTCCTTTGTTCTAAGAGTCTAGAGTGGAGGTTGCCAGAGAGTAACCAGCAGCAGGCCTCATGAACAGGTCGGAACTGTGGACAGCTGAATCACTATTCAGAACTAGCGCTTCATCAGGAACGAACCGGTCCTCTTCCTGACTTGCTGGGATCCACAGTCATCTTTTCTCCTGTGCACAAACTTTGCTAGTTAAAGCCAACACTAACTAGCCGGACAGTGAGCATCAGCAGCGCACCGTCGCAAGCCGCACAGCACAGCCTGGCACACAGCCAGAGAGCGCGGATTGGACAGCAACAGCCTGCAACTGTTTCTTTGTGCCCGCAGGAGATCTGAATCCCCAGAAATTGGATGAGTATTCAACTTCAATGCATTACAGCTCGAGAATTCAATTGTTATCCCAACCATATCAATTTAATTCCTAAGAGTTATGTACTTGTTTTGAGTATCTAATGTAGAAGTTGTAACCAAGTTCACTTTACGAAACGGTCTTAATGAATGATATACTGAACGTATGTCCTCTTGATATGTGTAACACTTCGTAACTGATTGAATATATACCTTTTGTATTCGGATAACCCTCTCGATAAGATCTGTTAGGTTTACATGCATATTCTATGTATTAATAAATGTATCCTCGTGTATTAGTACCTGTGTGTGTGCGTTGTTTGAGTTATGTCGCACGGTTGGATTCTAAAGCCATCAAAAGAATCAACTTTGTGATTTACTGCTACAATTGATAATTGTCTCAGTAAATGCCCAAACCCTACAGAACTGGTGCCTTCAGAGAGCCACAACGTTACATATTTGGCATCCCTGAACGGCTATGAAACATTACATTTATGGCGTCCCTGGGTGGGCGTGGCAAGACTGAAATGAATCAACCAAGCGGAATAATTCATATAAAACGCCGCGGGTTTCATACACGATAATACAGTGTGCTGAAAGCCGAAAGAAAAAAAAAAGTTCCCCTTGCTCTTTAAGCAGTGCTTGAGTGTTTTGTGATCTTTTGCGATCTACAGGGTTGATTGCATACTTGATCTTGTGGTTTTCTGTGGTAAAACTGTGATTTCGTGCTTAAAAGTAATACTCTTTAAGTTTAACGATGGTTGCTAAAAGGTCTGAATTCGAGTCGCTATTAAGCACTCTCTCTAGCAGCGACAAGTCTGACCACGATCTCTTCCATATCTCCGTCAGCGGAGAAGCTAGAAGAATAAATCTCCATTCTCTGAGAGAGCTAGCGAAGGACGTAGAGAGATTTGACCCCGCAGTGTCAGAGAATAATATCGAGAGTTATATTCAAGACCTCAGGTATAACCTGCAGTTCCTGCCAAACGCCACAGAACAGGAGAAAGTGTTTCTGGTCAGGAAAACTACCAGCAGAGCTGTACAAGAGTGGATGGCTAGGCAGATGAAAGAAGTCTGTAATGACTTTGAACAGCTTTGTCATGCACTTATCGAGGAATACAGTGCGTTTATTGATCCGACTGCCGCGATAGCCGCCGCCCTTAACATTAAGCACGAGAGAGCAGAGTCCCCTCGCGAATATTACGAGAGACTTAGACGAACTTATTTTGCAGGGCGAAATGATGAGGGTTGCGAAGAGAACATACATTTCAAGGGTTTATTCATTGCGAATCTCCACCCATCAGTCAGAAAGATGATCTTAATGCATACAGATGCACAGACCATGAAAATGACTGATATTAAAAGATTCGTGCAGAAAGCCTGGGAGTATGATGTCCAAAGTCGCTCTGAGCAAAAAGCTGCTAAAGCGACTGTGTTCGCCGTCAGAGCCAGCAGGGTTAATTTCCTCCTGCTCGAAGGAGCACAGGCTCCTGAGCTGGCTAAGCCCCGTTCCAAAGCAGGCACACAGGACCGCACCCAGCGTCCTAAGTGCCATGAGAACACCGGGGGAGGGAAAGGGCTAGATAAAGCTGAACAAAAGGATTCAGTAGCCGCCCGCCTGGCCAGGCTTGAACAAGCTTTATTAGGACAGGGACAACCGCTCCCCAAGGCTGCCGGAAGCGTGAATGAGCTGATACTCTCCACTGGAGGAGGCGGAGACCCGCCCCCTCCCACTCCCTCAGTCTATCTGATTGAGCGGAAGGGTTCCTGCCTGGATGAGGTCAGCCACTCCCAAGTGAGTGCTGACTCCACCCCTGAAGTCACAGAGCAGGCAGTAAAACACAGAGGAAAAGCAGGAAGCTTTTACCTCAAGACTGCCATGGGAGATGTCTTACCCAGTGAGACACTGATTGACACTGAGGTTGAAAGGTGTTTGATGTCACACGGCAAGCTCAAACGGGTAGAAAAAGAAAAGGGCATGCGACTCAGAGAGGAACCTTTGGTGGATCACCAGAAAGGCAAAGTGTGGAAACAGGTCAAGGCTCCTAAGCCTTCTGTACAGAAGGAAAGGGGGGCCAAGAGGCAGACTGTGCTCACACAGTGCCCACCGAACACAGAAGCCTATGCGGAGATTCCTTCTGTTCCCTCTGGACAAGAAATAAAAATATTATCTTGTTTCCCAGATATACAGGGAAGTCGTGCCCTGGCCAAGGTCACAACAGCCTCCATGCCACAGGAGCGGTGCTCCAAGCAGCCGCCTGATCCACCAGGTAAAGCACACCCCTTTTTCATCCCTAAAGAGGAGCAGATCTCCCCACCTGGCGATGAAAAGGAGCTTTCCCTGTGCACCCTGGCACCCAAGAGGGGTCAGGACCACCACCCTGCAGTGGTGGAAGGGATCCAGATGGCAGGAGAGCAGGTTGGTGATGTAGCCCTCACCCTTAGCCCTGAGAGGTCCTCTATTAGTGAGGATCTGCTTGAGCAGCTGTCACGGGGCCACCGCCAGGTGCCCCTGGTGCAACATTCACAGGTTAGACAGGAGGTCCAGCTGGACGCTGAGACTACTGCGCTGTGGACACACCTGATCCCAGATGCCGATTCCCTCTGCTGTGACCCAGGGAACCTGCAGTCAGGTAACATTATTTCTCACAACTACCAGGTAGTGAGTGAGACTGACCTGATTGTTCCTGCCTCAACGGCAGGGTTTCCAACACACCCAGTCCCCCAGAAGGGACAGGGAATGAAAGCCGAGCCGGTTTTCTTACAGCCACCAGCTCAGTCTGTCAGTCTGAGTCTGACCAACAGTGGTTCACCCAGACTGGAGCTGGATGGTCAAGCCACCCGCCTGCCAGTGCAGGACATCGCAAAGAGGGGTATCAGAATCCCCGCCTGCACTGACATGGGCCTGGTGGGTGATAGCGAGTTCGAAGACAGTGAACTAGCTATCCCAGTGCTGGGGCAGCTCCCTGAACCCCTAGCGAGGGAAGGGGGGAACGAGCAGGTGTCCTACACCCACGCCCAGCGAACGATTGTAAACATGCCGATAGAGGGATTCCTCAATCAGGAAGTGTGCACGGTGGACCGGAACAGTGAGAATGGGGTAACAATCTCAGATCACTCAGGTGCTCCAGATGACCACTCAGCCGAGGGTCAGGCATGCTCCACCGCTGCACCACCCCCTGCAGGGTTCCTAGAGCACAGGCATGAACAAATCGAAAAAGCAGATGCCCTGGAAATGGAGGAGCAGCATCAGCAGCTGTGTCAGATCTCCCCAGATTTCCAGGATGTTGGTGCCCAAGATGCCACATGGCATACTGAGAAAGACACCATGTACACGCTGCGCCAGCTTAGAAAGGCAACAGTCACTCAGAAGGAGATGACTGGGATCAGCCACCCTAAAAGACTTTTGGGAGGACTGATTGCTGCCACCACTGTTGTGCATTTGCTCTTTTTGGTAGGTTTGTGTGCTACTGGCACTCTCACCCTGACTGCCCCAAGAAGGCAGGTGTCAGAGAGGCCAGAGGGTAGTGACAGACTGTATCGACAGCAGCAAAAGTTGGAAAGCTTAGGGAAAATCCTACAGGCAACTTCCTATGCAACAGGGTTAAACCTTATTCCCCAACCAGTGGACATGATTGTTGGTGTTATACAGTGGGTTTATGCTTGTGTGCAACAGGCCAGAATGTTGACACAAGACCTGTTAAGGGAGTTTAGTGCCACTGTAGCCAGTCTAGCCACGGCACAATTCCCAACCCACTTGATTCCACTCTTCTCAGTAGAGGAGTATGTGACGTTAACCCCATCGCTCATAGCTCACCCAGAAGGCAATCCAAGATTGAATTCGGTTCCAAATCTTGAGATGGGTATGGCTACCAAAGCTATCCATTGGCTGTGTCTAAACGATTCACCAATGAAGGGTGTAAAGCTACTAATGGGCAGAGGGAGGTTAATGAACCCCATGAAGAGCAGGTGGGACGTAAATGGCTGGTCAACACACCACATTTAACTGACACTATGACTTGTGACAGGCATGATACAGCTACCGCAATGCAGCTACCTAATCAAACAGTTCCTGTAAGTTCCCGAGGAGGCCATAGTACAGCTTGAACTTAACACTGTACGGTCTGGAACCAGACAATATAAGACCAAACTTGAGGTCGTGGATGCCTTCAGGTGCCACACTATTGAATTGGATAGAAATCCAAGAAACAGTAAGCCCTGAAGAGGTACAGGTAGTTAGTTTGCTTTAATGGAACAAACCTCCAAACCACCCTGGCAGGTGCCCAACACAGGTGTTGTGGTTCATCAGGGGGGCTGGGAACAGGAACTGTTGTTATTGTAACACTACTGCCGGGTAGCTGGATCATGACTGGATGTACTCTGAATGCTGTACTCTCACATCAAGATGTACTCCGGGTAGCATGAATGAGTCAAAGGTAGCATGTCAAAAGAAAGGAAGTGACTTCTCCCCAAATATCTACTACAGAGGTATCAGATATTGACAGTGAGCTTCCTGATGTGTAATTCCTAGACTTAGATAATGTCTCCTACCGTGTTTATACATACTCCAGATGTTATTCATCCTGTTTGTATCCAATGCTGGTTCCGGTATGAATTCTCGAGGAGTAATGTAGACATTTAAGATTAATGTTCTAATGGCAAGGGACATCACTTAACTCTGTTTTGTTTTGAAGGCAACAACGCCTCAGGACCTCGTGACCTTCAAAAAGGGGGGATATGTAGCGGCGAGGCTTAATAATAAGGCAGAATTAAGTGTTTCTGAGCTTCCCAAATGAGGCCCCATTTCTCTGTTCATCTCTGTGGTGCAGCCACAGAGAGACCATTAGTGCAGGGTGATTTAAGGTTTCCTAGGACAGCTCCCAAAGGGGGATGCACTTAGCTAAGTCTGGCTATCATGATCAATGGTCATCCACTGGCGCCTATCAGTCTAGGGAGTGCCGGATGGACATCTGGACTGCATTACTAAGTGTCAGGACTAAGTGACTCATATCTCACCTTGATCAACCAATCAGGGACTGGTAGGGCTGAGTAACCCACGTGGGACTCTGATGCCCATGGAACTTTCAGCCAATCAACAAGCTGAAGTTCCTCCAGGTAAAAACAGGCAACACAGGCCTGGAGATTCAGATTCGGGAGATTCAGTAAGATTCTGGAGAGGATTCTGTGGACTGTTCTAAAGGGAATTCAAAGGAGAATTCCAGGGCAGGACGGCCCAGGAGCAGAAGGCTCCCAAGGGCAGGACATTCTCGCAGCGCGCCTCCTGACCATCCTGAGACTCAGCCCGGACAACCACGGAACGGCCAGTGTGTCCGAGGGTCAGAACTTTCCTTTGTTCTAAGAGTCTAGAGTGGAGGTTGCCAGAGAGTAACCAGCAGCAGGCCTCATGAACAGGTCGGAACTGTGGACAGCTGAATCACTATTCAGAACTAGCGCTTCATCAGGAACGAACCGGTCCTCTTCCTGACTTGCTGGGATCCACAGTCATCTTTTCTCCAGTGCACAAACTTTGCTAGTTAAAGCCAACACTAACTAGCCGGACAGTGAGCATCAGCAGCGCACCGTCGCAAGCCGCACAGCACAGCCTGGCACACAGCCAGAGAGCGCGGATTGGACAGCAACAGCCTGCAACTGTTTCTTTGTGCCCGCAGGAGATCTGAATCCCCAGAAATTGGATGAGTATTCAACTTCAATGCATTACAGCTCGAGAATTCAATTGTTATCCCAACCAGTTGATATCAATTTAATTCCTAAGAGTTATGTACTTGTTTTGAGTATCTAATGTAGAAGTTGTAACCAAGTTCACTTTACGAAACGGTCTTAATGAATGATATACTGAACGTATGTCCTCTTGATATGTGTAACACTTCATAACTGATTGAATATATACCTTTTGTATTCGGATAACCCTCTCGATAAGATCTGTTAGGTTTACATGCATATTCTATGTATTAATAAATGTATCCTCGTGTATTAGTACCTGTGTGTGTGCGTTGTTTGAGTTATGTCGCACGGTTGGATTCTAAAGCCATCAAAAGAATCAACTTTGTGATTTACTGCTACAATTGATAATTGTCTCAGTAAATGCCCAAACCCTACAGAACTGGTGCCTTCAGAGAGCCACAACGTTACATATTTGGCGTCCCTGAACGGCTATGAAACATTACAATATGAATCAAGTAACAGGTTTATTCCATGCTGAAAAAAAGAAGAAAGAAAACACATTCCATAAGAATTGACTGAGCTCCGCTCTGTACCACGCAATGATCCCCCCAGAGTCTCTGCCCCGGGTTATTTGGGATTTTTGACAGAGGGTAAAAAACTCTCTCTCTCGCTTGCCCTCCCCCCCCCCCCCCCTGTGTATTGTCTGTTTTTTTGTGCTGTCCATTGACAAAACAAGGCTCGCCAGCTAATGTGAATCGAAACCTGTCTTTCTAGCTTTTAAAGTCGTGCGATGTGTAAGCCACAATTCAAATAGAGAAAAAAGAGCTGACTGACAAGATTTAAGATGTGGCTGTCAATGTTGGAGTAAAAAAAACACTTTGCCCGACGTTTGTTGCATTGCTTGAAAAATAACTTTATTTCGATATTAACTTTATATCTCTGCTGAATGAATAAAAACATTTTATTAAAAACGCGTTTGCGTTTGTCTGGTATTTACTTTGGTCCCTTTTAACTGTTTTTCCATCTACTGTATTGCTTTGAGATGCCACTTTTAAAGGTGATATGTAAAATAATGTTTTTTATTATTGTTATAGAGAAACATGATCAGATTTTCCCTGGTTCAGAAAAAAAGATCTAAAGTGCTACACCTAACTTTCTTAATTCGATGTATTTAAAGCAGTGAACTACTGTAGGTGTAACATACAATATAATTATATCTTATTAATTTCTTTAGATCCGCGATTCTTTTAATACAGTCTTTGCTGTGCTCTTGAGGGTCCTTGTGATATTTCGAGCTCTGGTTGAATGATAAGTGTCGCAGTTTAAAGTGTCGCAGTTTCAAAGTCAAAAACCGCACTCAAAATGCAATTTAGAGCTTTCTGGCAAGAGGAGACACCCAAATTAATAATGTAACATGCCACTGTTTGTGCATGAACAAAGTTATACTGAGATTTCCTTTACATATCACCTACGCGATTAAAAAAAAAATTAAAAGATTTTGAATCCCCGGCGGAACACATTCCATAAGAATCAGCGCTTTTACAGTATATATCGCCTTTAAAGGTGGCTTCTCAAAACGCTTTACAGGATAAAAACAACAAGAACAGCAACAACAACAATATTGTATTTCATTGCACTTTGAAAACCAAGTAATAACTTAACTATATGTGCAAACGTTTCATATGTTGCTGTTGTGAATGCCTGTGGAGTGTATCTTATTTGCCTAACGTCCTGGTTATCTCGCTCACCCTCCCCCCCTCTCTCCCTCAGTTCAATTCAATTCAAGGTGTTTTATTAGCATGACAGATGGGTACAATCAGTGTTGGGTATTTACTTTGCTTTGAGATTCCACTTTTAAAGGTGATATATAAAATTTTAACTAAAATAAATTGATATCTTTGTCTTCTAAGTATCTTAATAAACTTTCAGCATAGCTTTCTCCCCGTTTAGATTTATTTTTCTTAACTAGTATACTTTAGATCTTTTTTTCTGAACCGGGGAAAATCTGATCATGTTTCTCTATAACAATAATAAAAAAACATTATTTTACATATCACCTTTATGTGATATCACCTTAAGGATGCGGAAAGAAATTTAAAATAGTCTTCTTTAGGTGTGAGGGTAGGAGTGGATCGCAGCAGGCATAATCGGCAAATTAGGAAACAAAGAACAGGACAGGCGAGACGTTTATCCAGAGAGCGAGTGATCAGAAAAAGGAACAGCTGTTACACCCAGGTTTTACGCTCTCTCTCTGTTGAATGAATAAAAGCATTTTCTTAAAAACGCGTTTGCGTTTGTCTGGGTATTTACTTTGTAATCTGTGGTTTACATCCACTGTATTGCTTTGAGATGCTTCTTTTAAAGGTGATATGTAAAATAAAGTTTTTTATTATTGTTATAGAGAAACATGATCAGATTTTCCCTGGTTCAGAAAAAAGACGATTAAAATCTGTAATCTTTCCACTTGTATGTCATCGGAAAATACAATCAGTTTCTGCTTTGTGTAAGGATGGTGTCAAAAAGTAATCTAAGTGGTGAGAAAGCTGTGCTCCTCAAAGCGCTTTACAGGATAAAAACAATAACAACAATAGTGGCTGGGCAAACAATTTTTTTTATACAAATACAAAATGAGATACTGTATAATGATGTGCATGAACAAAGTTATACTGCTATTTTCCTTAGATACGCGATTAAAAAAAATAAATTTTTTGAATCCCCGGCGGAACACATTCCATAAGAATCAGCGCTTTTATATATTGCCTTTAAACACATATATTTAAACACGCGTTTATGATTTAAATCAAAACGCGATTCAAATCAATATAAATGTTTATTTTGTAATGCATAGGTGACTATTCATTGTTATTAAAAAGACTTAAATTCGATCATGTTGTGATATTTAGAAATATAAATTTGTTTGGTGCGAGTGAGGTTTTATTTAATCTCTGACCAAGGGAAACGTTTCATTTTTTCAAAGAAATGTTTGTTAAAAAAAGAAGTCATAGTTCCAGTGGGATTCGATCACAGACCATGTGACATGGGAGTCAGGAACCTAACCCACAGCGCCACCGGCAAAGTCACATGCAGGGTGTTGAAAAAGCACTACAGAAACATTATACACAGAAGCATAAATTACCTTACACTCAATTTAAACACAAGCTGTCTTTAACCCTCTAAGCTGGTTCATACAGAAATGTAGAGAACCAGGCTCAGAACAAACAGCTTCATTAGCGAATACATATGCAGGACAACTGGAGAAGACGTTTTACAGTGGATGGATTTTTAGAAACATCCCATCAGTGACATCACTGAAGTCAACTCCTAGGTAACTGTCGTGTGGATAGTTTCACAAGAATCAGACAAAGGTTTAAGCATCGCTTGTTCTAGATAAAACTGCAAAAAAAAAACAACAACCCATAATGTACTTCTTTGCGGCTCTGTTTGCCCAAATCATATATTCACAACGTGAAATTAGAAAATAATATTACGTAACCAAAATCCGCAATATGGAAACAGAACCTGTGTAATTGTTGACAGATGATGTACTCGTAACATTTTTACAAGACGAACTACAACATTTAAAAAATGACTTGTATGTACTTCATATCTCTAATCAATCCACGGCGATATAGTTAAAGCAGAGTCCCCGCACTGCATTAAAACAAAACAAAAACTAAAACGCCCTGGGCATTCCGTTTCGCGCTTCTTATCAGTTGCTCAAAAGTAATTTGACCGTATGAAGTGCATAATATACACCTAGAAACATATACATGAGCAGTATTTACTGTACGTAGTATCGGTGTCAAGACATACCTCTCAAATACTGTAAATAAAGTTAAAAATATCTCAAGACCGATTCTGGTCATAATGAAACCATGTCTCGTGTATGTTTTCTTTAAACTACCGAGACCAGCCATATACAGTATGTTTATGTTCCAAAATTAATATCGTTTATGGCCTTCACACGCGTTACAGTATGCTCCTATTCTTTTTATGCTCAGCTACTAAGATTTCCCTTCAGTGGTAAAATTCCATATAAATATTCAATATTACAACGGGCACAGTAAAGACATTTACTGTAAATCTTTCTACGACAGACCAACGGACCACGAGTGCCCCTGTCGGTCAACCAATCACGTACCGCGGTACTGCGCGTCATCGTACGTCACAATGCGCGACACCGTAGCCAATTACCTCCGGTACGTGTCTGAACACTCACTTTGAATGGCTGCATCTGTATCTACTGCACTATAACTTTTCTGGCAAGGTGATTGGTATTGTACCTTGAAAGAAAACTGGTTGGAAATGTCATGTACTCTATGGTTTCTATTGATGTCAAGTGGCAAATGTTGACTGGTGATGTTATGTGAATCTTAAGAAATGCTCATTTTTCAGTCGTGTCTATGTTTCTCAGAATTTGAGACAGAGAGGTCAATCTCTGCAATCCGAGCTGAGGGCATTTCTTGGAATGGAAAGGTAAGAGCAACGTGTTCTTTGATATTCTCTTAAGACTGTTCGCCAGATTTAACGATGAAAAATGTCAATAATAATAACAAACATTATTTGATATAGCGCCTTGAAAGCTGGCTTCTTTACAGAATGACAAAACCAACAACAATAAATAATACACAAGATATGCATGATGACAATACACAGAAGGAGGCAGTAGATGGTCATTGTCAGTGTATTCTGAAGGTAGTTTTCCAATTTCTTGGAACAGGGGTAAAAGAGGCCACCTCTACTAGAATCTTTGTCCTAACCAAAAGTGTAACAAAGTATAATAATAATAATAATAATAATAATAAACTTTATTTATAGAGCACCTTTCATACAAATAGTGCTTTGGTGCTTTACAAACCAAGCATAAAAATAAAATATTAAAATTAAGAGATATACTTTCAGTTGTAAAGGAAAACACAGCAATACAGTAAAGCAACATAAATGTCAATTAAATAAATACATAAAATTAGGAAAGTCGTAATAAAATAAGAACAATTAAAGAGAACTAAAAAAAGAAACAGAAATAGAAAGAACAAAGAACCACTTTAACTAAAAGCAAAATTAAAAAAATATATTTTCAAATGTTTTTTAAAACAATGTACCGAGCTTGACTGCCTCATAAAAAGTGGTAGTGAGTTTCATCATTTAGAAGCATAAAAACAAGAAGCAGCCTCTCCACTCTTTCTGTATTTCACATGTGGTATTTGCAGTAGGCCAGTATGTGCAGATCTCAGGTCACGTATAGGAACATATGAAGACAGACATTCAGTACGGTACAGACGTGCTAGGTCGTTTAAAGCTTTAAAAACAAGTAAGCGAACTTTCAGATTGATCCTAGATAATACAGGTGACCAGTGAGGGATTTTCAAAACAGGAATGATATTCTCTTTCTTGTATTTGTTAGGATCTGTGCTACTGCATTTTGAACAAGTAGTAAGGGATTTATTGTTTTCTTGGGAAGCCCACAAAACAGAGCATTACAATCATATCCATATCAATGTGAGCAATGGAGAAGTCAAATGAACGTGTCTAAATATCTAGTTCTATCCCAGGGAAGAGGGCTGTTGCCTACACAGATGACAAGACACAAAATGCTCAACTGTGCAAAACACGCATAAGGACATCAGTCAGGAGGAACAAGGTAAAGTGTTTTTACTTCTTCACCATGGTCATGTACTTTCACTCCAAGCACTGTCATATGAAATAACTGTGGAAACGACCTCCCCAACATTTTGGGTTGTTGCATTTTGCTTCAATGAATTTTAACCTTTTCTTTTAGACATTAAGAGGAAGGACACATTCACCCTTGCTAGAGATTCAGTTGTTCTTTCAGATGTCAAGGTGAGAATTAACCACTTCAGGTATAAGTCAATCCACATGACTGAAAAAGGGGCGATGAACAGGATATGGGGCTTCTTCTAGTTATAAAGTATAATCATCATCATTAAATGATCTAAGACTACTGAAGTATAAGCTGTGTCCCTGACTGAATAATTAGCAAACTCATCTTTGTAGAGTGCAGCTACTATATATTCAGTGGCATTTCCTTAAAACAACTGTATTCCCACATTCTGAATATGGAGTGAGATAATGTAGAGAATGTTGGACTTGTAATAACTAATGGAAGAATAATAATAATGATCAATGAAAGTGCTTAAAAGTATCAACAAATGCCTTCAAAGTACTTGACATGTACTTTGCTTTCGAAAGTGAAATATAATTCATCCTTACGTAAGATTTCTCTTGACTTCTCAGGAGTCTACTAACTCCAAGGACAAGTAACATCACAATCCATTATTTAAGTGCTGATGTTGGAGCTGCAATACTACTACCAAGACAAAAAATGATACAGGTAACACTGCTTTCAGATTTCTAAGAATTGCTAAAATAGTATGTTTACAGAGCATTCAGTCTCATAAAGAAAATAAATTGAGAATATGACAAGTTCCTACCATCTCAAACACTGCCAATCTAGAATAAAAAGGAAGTACTTGAACGCCTACTGTAATCAAACTCAAACCAGAACATATCAGTGCATGACAATGAAATGTAGTCACAATATTTCCTCTACCCATTCAAGTCCCAAAAAGGACCGAGGAACTTACCGGAGGCGATCCCTGGATTTCAAACAGAGCACAATGTAGCCAATGTAGGGGAGAAGATCACAGAGAGCTCTTCTCAGATTGCTCAGAGTCAGCCCCAGGACCCTGTCCTGACTGAAGGAGACAAAGTGGTCAAACAGGTAGGTAGAAATGAGTAAGGAACAGAGAGTATGGTTATTCTTGCATTGTTTTGTTCGTCTGTCAAAGAAAAGAGTGCTTCTGAGTTTTGTCAATGTTCATCTTTATTTTAGGAGAAGAAGAAACGGTGGTATCACACTTTG
Source organism: Atractosteus spatula (assembly GCF_055471065.1). Lineage (NCBI taxonomy): Eukaryota > Metazoa > Chordata > Actinopteri > Semionotiformes > Lepisosteidae > Atractosteus > Atractosteus spatula. Next base: position 29,834,574 of record NC_142712.1, read on the forward strand.
CTCAAGTGTATGATACCATGTGTGTACAGCAGACATCACCAAAGGAACAGGAGACACCTGAGTAGAGAACAAGAATATGAAAAGACTGATGGAAAAAAAGCACCAGGAGAAATCCATTGAATATGCACAATCTCGTACAGTATTTCAATGAAAAGTTTCACTGTTGTTTTTAGTGTGGTCGTATTGCATACATTTAAAACAATGTGTCTTGTTTAATGAACAATTTCATTTTGTTTAGTAAAAAGTGTTGTTTACTGTAGTCCTAGCATGAATGCAATTGTTAGAAAAAACTTGAATGTAAAACTGAATGTTTCATACAATATGGGTTTTTGTTAACCCACACACCTAAGTGAAATGTTTGATTATGTTTACAAGACATAACACATAGTTCAGTTGAGTGTGAAAGGGAACAACAGAGAAAGTCACAAACAAAACATTTTTGAAGGACTTTAGAAACTAAAAAAAATAAAGAATTTTTCAACAAGATGTCTTTCTATAGCGAGTTTCATTTGAGATAGTCTTTCTTAGACTATTCCCTACAACTTATTCCCCAATTTTATCATTCTCAGAAATTAGGAGACGGAAACCAAACCTACTGTAATATTAGACCTTGTAACAAGGGAACTAGGTTTCAGTGGCTTAAAAGATGCATAACGAGGCTCATGTATAATGACCTCCAGTGTCCCACAGGTTTCCCAAATCATTTCTTCAAGTATGGAAAAAGAGGAAATAAAGTGTCTACAGAAAGCGTATACCCCCTTGAACTTTGTTCAGTTTGTTGCGCCAGTGCCTGAGTTTCATGCACTTAAATGAGGACTTATTTCTCACACCACATATTTTATACCACTTTTAATGGGAAAAAATGAAACCTTAGAATTGTATACATTTTCACCCACGTGTTCATATTTGGTAGAAGCCCTTTTCACAGCAATTGCAGCTGTGAGTCTGTTGGTATAGGGCTCCACCACCTCTGCACCCCCAAGATTTGACAATATTTGAGAATTTGAGAAGTCTGTCTGGTTTAACTGAAGAATCAGCTAAGGTAAGTTTCAGCGTTTCATTTGGCTGTGTACACGTTTTACTTTTTAACTTTCTTTTTGAATATACTAAACTTAATTGTTATCATATACTCTTTTTCAAATACCTATTAGAATATGATTTGCACAAAACCCAAAAGAAATACAGTTCAGGACTTTCATGAATCTAGTTGAAGCAATTTTAAAGTGAGCTGACCAATAACTACTGTAAATCTATAGAACAAAAACAAAGAGTAAAAATAAAACACAGATCTCTTAGCTTCCTATTGCATGAAGCAGATGACTGAATGACCAAGCCTAACTAGTAGCCAGAACCCCAGTTAACCCTCCATAACACAAAGTTTAACTACACGACAGGAACTCTTTCGCACTGAGTGAAAATCATAAATGGATCCATAACTTTACATCATTTTACTATGTTGTGCCAATACCTGCATTTACATTTAGAACTAATGATGTCATAGAACACGGACCAGCATCACAGGAGTTCCAAGTGTCTCCAAGGAGACAACAGAACCTCAGTTGTGTTTAATATACACACTTTGAAACATACTGTAACACTCAGTTAACATGTCTGGTTTCGTTGAAGAATCGGCTAAGGTAAGTTTCAGGGTTTAATGGTGGGATGGTACCTGTGCTTTTTTCCCCCAACCGTTAGAATATGATTCGCACCAAACCCAAAAGAAATACTGCACAGTTCAGGAACTTCATGAACCTAGCAACTGTAAAATAAGCTTACAAACAACTGAATTGAAATGCAAAAAAGTTCAGAGAAAGGCACAAACTATGTTTACTTGGGGTTTACAAAATTAAAGCTAACTCAAATTGTAATGATAAACAATCATGCTGCCAATTTACAGAGAAATATCATGTTTTTGGAATAATGTATTATTTGTTATATAGGAACCCAGTATAATGGAATCCCTTGCGATCCTGTCTGCAGAGATAAAGGTTAGCATTTTTTTCTCTTTAGCTCTGTCATTCCCAGAAATATAATGAACAGAAATATATTTTGCCAATCTTTTCATAGTAATCCAAACAACTCTGCGTGTATCTGACATTTGTAATATTTATCTACCGCAGTATAACTTTTCTGGCAGGGTGATTGGTATTGTACCTTGAAAGAAAACTGATTGGAAATGTCATGTACTCTATGGTTTCTATTGATGTCAAGTGGCAAATGTTGACTGGTGATGTTATGTGAATCTTAAGAAATGCTCATTTTTCAATCGTGTCTATGTTTCTCAGAATTTGAGACAGAGAGGCCAATCTCTGCAATCCGAGCTGAGGGCATTTCTTGGAATGGAAAGGTAAGAGCAACGTGTTCTTTGATATTCTCTTAAGACTCTTCGCCAGATTTAACGATGAAGTGATATTGTATTAAGAGGCCTTTGGTGTAGGCTAAGCAGCTATAGGTTTGAAAATATTACTGCAGCCTGACTGCTTCAATTTCAGCTATGTAGTAGAGAACATTCCAAACAGAAGCCGGCTTACCTTCTTTTCTTTGTACCTGATAAAGATGAGGATGGCTTTAAAGATACAGCTAAACTTTTGCAGAACCATTCAAGGACATTGTTACTGTTTGTTGTAGAAGCCAAAACTATGAGAATCTCAAAATCTCAAAATCTCATGGCGTCAGAATGTACAACTTTAAAAAAAAGTAAATAATAATAATAAACATTAATTTATATAGCGCCTTGAAAGGTGGCTTCTTTACAGAATGACAAAACCAACAACAATAAATAATACACAAGATATGCATGATGACAATACACAGTTACAGTAGAGGAGACAGTAGATGGTGGTACTAAATCAAGTGGGAGCAGAAGGATAAAGAACAGGGGTGAGTTTCCCGAAAACGATTAATCTTAGAGACTAACGAGCAAATTTACGATGTACGTATGTAACGTACTAGCTACTTTTTTGTGCGTTTCCCCAAACCCCTCTTAATCGGTCATTTCACGAGCAAGTATAAAGTACTTCTTTGTTAACCCCGCCCCTGAAGTCGATCAGCAAAAAGCATCACAAGTCGATTGAAAAACAATCGATTGACAATTCTTTCATTATATGGTGTCGGTTTTGGTCCTTCAGTGGGATGAAATAAAGTTGTGAAAAGGAATATGAAGTCAACTTGACATCCATTTAAGCGAAAGCATATAGATAGGCACAAAATGGAACCCTTATTGTTTCTAAGAGAAAAGAAATGACTGACATGCCGTAAAAGGAAACCAAGATTAACTGCGTGGACAATGTATGCGTCCCGCATGATGTCTTTGATTTAAAGCAATATTTTTTGGCGCGCTGCCATTGTTAAGAATCACAGTGTTTCAATCACTACTAAGCTTGGCATGTGTCACTCAACAAATTCAGGACCTATAATCAAATTTCAAAACAAGTAGGTCTAAGCTTTACCGTCAACAATCACGACAGAACATAAAACGGTATTGGAACTTTAAATATTGTATCGACCGCGGGTTTCGGTACGGAATGGAGCAGGCGTGGGACTCAGGGAATGGGGCTGAACAACACATTTATTAACTCGAATCGGGAAAGGTACACACACAGGGACAGGGGTTCCAGCGCTGCACCTACACTAACACACACACACACACACACACACACACACACACACACACACACACACACACACACACACGAAGGGAAGAGACTGTATCCCAGCCTCCCTCCGGCTATACAGTCCGGTAGTCCCCAGGGGCTGTTCTCAGCCCGCCTTGCGTGCGCATGGCTAAAGCACCCTGCGTGGCGCTACATTAGAAATACATGTCAGGCCCAATGATTTCACTTCAATAATGCATTGCTGCATTTCATCCTGAAAATAATATCATCTAGTCAAGTATAAAACTTAGCCTTTCTTTTCAATTAAGTGTATTCTAACGGATTGGGGTTCTCTGGGCATGTGCCCTGGCAGCTCCCAAACAAATACAAGTAGAGGAGAAAATACAGATAAAAGAAAGAAAACATAAAAAGAACAAAAAACAATTAACTGCCAGCGGTAATGAGGTAAATATTTATGTAACCAAGTTATATTTTTACATTTATCAAATGTTTTCCTTGCTTTGGCATTTTTCACGTTCTTTATGGAATTTAATACAATTTAAACCCCACCTCAAAAGTACTAAAAGAGGGAGTATTATTAAACATTTGACTTAGGAATATGAAATATACCCAAGACGACTAATAAATTCATCACTGTATAAATAAATGTTCTTTTTTCGAATTTCCTCTTACATAGTACAACAAAATATCAAAATCCTTCATATAAACTCGGAGTATCCTCTATTTCCAGAGGACTCCCATGCCGTGCAGTGACTGTGCTCTGTCTGGCGATCTCTGGCGCTCAGGGTGGGCAGGAGGCGGCCAGTTTAAGAAGCACTTAGTGATGAACGAGCGGGTCGGGGAGCACGTAGATGACGAAGGATTTAACGTGCTACTTCAGTTCCGATGGGTTTTGGGAAAGACTCGTCAATTAACGATCGATCTCAAGAGCGAGTTTACGGTGTTCTTAGCGCTACGATGCTTTCGGGAAACTAATAATATCTAGAAGGATATACCATATATAAAAATATTGTAGCGTTTGTAGGTATTTTTCAGAACAAGGACGAGTGGAGACGCAATTAACAAACAAGCATTAGCTTTATTCGTTTTCCCACCACACAAAACCAAACACAGGATCTACGCACACATGAGGAGACTGACGGAACACGTACACATATTTAGGGTGGTAATTACCTAACAACACACTACACTTTTACAGGACTACACAGGGCACTAGAATTACTAGGACATTATTTACACAGGTAGGGTCAGCCGCTGGTCATCGTGCTGACCCTCAGACTCTCCCCGGCTACCACTCCTAGCATGCCCAGTGGTACTACGAGCGCCTAGGGGCGCTTCCTCCTCACCACCAGGCGAGGGCGTTACACTGCCCCCACCTGAAGCGTCTGGCGTCTCGCCGACGTCGAACACCCCCCTCAGGCTGTACTCGTATTCGGCCAACTGCTGCGGAACCCTGCGTGAGCGGCCGCTGCGCCGCGGTGACGGCTGGCGACCCACGGACGCCCCACTATCGGCCGGCTCCAGCCCCGGCTGCTCCTCTAGAGCCTCCCCACACGGCTTCTCCTCCCGGGCCCGGTAGGGGGCCAGGCGGTCTCGGTGCAGGACCACCACTCTCCCCCGTGTTCGCAACCGGACACGGTAGCAGACCTCGCCCACCACCCCGAGTACCTCAGCGGGCCCCTCCCACGACGGCGCCAGCTTAGGGCTGAGGCCTTTGCGGCGGCGCGGGTTGTACACCCAAACCGAGTCCCCGGGCTGGAAGGCAGGCCCCCTGCAGCGCAGGTCGTAGTACCGCTTCTGCCGGACCCCCGCTTGTGTCAGGTGGGTCCGTGCAAAGCTGTGCACCCGCTGCATCCGCTGCCGCAGGTCCCACTCGTAGTCCGGTCCGGGCGGCGGGCCGAAGACCAGGTCCACCGGTGTTCGCATTTCCCGGCCCAGCAGGAGCGAGGCCGGGGTGCACCCGGTGGATTCCTGGACCGCGGTCCTGTACGCCCAGAGCGCAAGGGGGAGGTGGCGGTCCCGGTCCCGTTGGTGCCGGGACACCAGGGTGGCCAGCTGGGTGGCGAGCGTCCGATTAAACCGCTCCACCAACCCGTCGCTCTGGGGATGCAGCGGTGTGGTCCGCGTCTTAGTGATCCCCAGGCGTTGGCACACTCTGGCGAAGACCTGGGACTCGAAGTTACGCCCCTGGTCACTGTGTAACTCCTCCGGCACCCCCAGCCTGGCAAACATCCCCTCCAGCAGTGCATCGGCCACCGTGGGGGCACTCTGGTCCGGGAGGGCGTAGGCCTCTGGCCACTTCGTAAAATAATCCATGGCCACCAAGACGTAGCGGTTCCTGGCCTCGGTGCGCGGAAACGGGCCCAAAACGTCCACCCCCACCCGCTCCATAGGAGCCCCCACCTGGTGTTGTTGGAGGGGGGCCCGGGAGCGCTCGGGGGGACCCTTCTGCGCCACGCACACCGCACACGTTCGGCAGTACCGCTCCACGTCCCGGTGGCAAAGACCCCAATAAAAATGGCCTCGGAGACGCTGCAGGGTTTTTTTACCGCCGAAGTGCCCCACGCCCGGCTGGCCGTGCACCGCTCGGAGCACCGCCCCGCGGAGCGACTGAGTCACCACCAGCTGCCACCGTACCTCGCCACTGGAGGGTACCCGCCACCCCCGGCGCAGCACCCCGTCCTTTACCTCCAAGGCCTCCCACAGGGCGCAGAGGGCCTTGACGGACTTTGGGTGCAGGGCGAGCTCCTCTCGCGTAGGCCGCACTCCTGCTGCCCTCCAGCGGAGCACCGGCCCCACGTCAGGATCAGCTGCCTGACGCTGCGCCAGGTCTGGCAGGCTCACCCCCAGCGGCCCCTCCCGGGCCGTGGCCGCGGTGCTCACCCCCGCCACGGTGCGGACAGCCTCCTCACGCTGCTCCCGCCGGGCGCAGTGGTGGCAGTCCGCGGCCTCGCAGGGGCGCCGCGAGAGAGCATCAGCATTGAGATGGCGAGACCCCGCACGGTGCACGACAGTGAAGTCGTACTCCTGCAGGATCTCTATCCATCGCGCCATCTGCCCCTCCGGCTCCTTAAAGTGGAGCAGCCAGGTGAGGGACGCATGGTCGGTCCTCAGCCGGAACCGGGTCCCGAACAGGTACGGCCTGAAGTGGTGGACCGCCGCCATCACCGCCAGCAGCTCGCGACGGGTCACGCAGTAGTTCCGCTCAGGCCTAGTCAAAGCCCGACTATAGTATGCCACTACGCGCTCCCCATCCGGCCCCTCCTGCGCCAACACCGCGCCCACCCCCGAGTCACTCGCGTCGGTATCGAGAACATACGGCAACCGCGGGTCGGGGTAGGCCAGCACGGGGGCCCCCACCAGAGCTTCACGCAACCGGCCGAAGGCAGTCTCACAGCCCGAGTCCCAGTCAAAACGGCGGCCCTTGTCGGTGAGGCGGTGCAGCGGGGCAGCGATGCTGGCAAAGTCCCGGACGAACCTCCGGTAGTACGAGGCCAACCCCAGAAAGCTGCGCAGCTCCGCGACGGTGCGTGGAGTCGGCCAGCCCCTCACTGCGGCGACCTTACCTGGGTCCGTAGCCACCCCTCGCAGGAGCTCGCACTTGCGGGGGTTGAGCCTCAGGCCAGCACGGCGGATGCAGGCCAGCACCGCCTGGAGGTTTGTCAAGGCCTGGTCAAAGCCCCGGGCATGAACCAGCAGATCGTCCAGGTATAGCACACACTGGTTCCGCGGGACAGATGCCAGCACCCTCTCCATCAGCCTCTCGAACGTCGCCGGGGCATTGCACAGGCCAAAAGGCATGACAGTAAACTGCCAGAGGCCCTGGCCGATAGAAAAGGCCGTCTTCGGGCGAGCATCGGGAGCAAGCGGTACCTGCCAGTAGCCGCAGCGGAGGTCCAGGGAGCTGAACCAGGTCGACCCGGTGATGTAGTCTAGGGCATCATCTATCCTCGGCAGGGGGTAGGAATCTTTCAGGGTGACCTCGTTCAGCTTGCGGTAGTTGACACAGAACCTCCACGAGCCGTCTTTTTTTTTTGACCAGTACAGCTGGCGCCGACCACGGGCTCGCGGAGGGCTCAATCACCCCCGCTGCGGCCATCTCCCGGATCTTTTCCTCGGCGGCGGTCCGCTTGGCATGAATCATGCGTCCCGGTGGGATGCGGATGGGCCGAGCGTCGCCGGTGTTGATCTCATGTTGGACCAGGGCAGTGCGGGTGCAGTCCTCATCTCTCGCCGCAAAGAGATCCTCGTTCTGGGCGAGTAGCTCCTGGAGCCGCTGCCGCTGGTCCTGATCGAGGCCCTCGCAGCTCCGCTGGTAGAGATCCTCAACGGCGCGCCTCGCTTCCACGCAACGCTTGGCCCCCGCCGCCGCCGCCTTGTCTGGCCCCCCGGCTGACTCGGGAGCAGGATCCGGCACGCTCGCTCCCCGGCTCACAGGCCTGGTCTGCCCCGGCAACTGCCGCCGCCGCCGCCGCCACCACTGCCTCTTTTTCTCCCGGCTCCGGCAAGCCCGCGTCCCTCGGCCTCCGCCGGGCCTGCCCTCCACCAGGTGAAGTCGCTCCCCCTGCCACACCAACTCCTGCCGGCTCAAGTCCAAACTGGCCCCCACTCGCTGCAGTACGTCCAGCCCCAGAATACAGTCCTCCTGGATGGGTGCGAGGTAGCAGGGGTGGCGCACCGTCGCTGCACCTAGACGGAAGGCAAGCACCTGTTTCCCCCGGACTGCAGCGAGCTGTCCCGTCACGGTCCTTAGCCGCAGGCTGGAGGCCTCCCATCCTGGGGGGTTGGTGCCCTCGGTGTCGGGGAGGACGCCCGGCCGGAGTAGGGTTACCGATGAACCGGTGTCGAGTAGGGCCAGGCAGGGTTGGTCCTCGATTTTGCAGTGGAGGTACAGGCCCCGGCTACAGCCGACTCGCCCCACGGTGGCGTGAGGGGCGCCGGTCTTAACAGCGCTCTCCGGAGCGGGGGTTGAGGTGTTCGAGGGGCGGCCTTCCCCACGCTGAGCCGTCCCGTTCCCGTTTCCCGACGCCGATCGAGGAGTGCGAGGTTCGGGTGCCCGGCAGAACCGGGCTCGGTGTCCCCTCTTCCTGCAGCGGTTGCAAATCAGCGTGCGGGGCTGTTCCGCGGGGGTCGCTGCCCGGGCTGGCTCCTCTTCCCCCTCGCTGGATCCCTCTGTCGCCGTCTCGGTCAGCCGGCAGGGCGCACTGCGTCTGCTGGCGCTTCCAGCCACCCCGAACACGGCCTCAGCCCGTGTAGCAAGGGCCAAGGCCTGCTCCAGCGATGTTGGAGCGGCCAGCTGCACGTGGCGCTGCAGCTCCTCGGGTGAGAGGGCCTTGAGAAAAGCCTGGAGAGCCATCTCCCGCTGCGCCTCCCGGGGGAAAGTTGGGTATCCTCGGCGGGCGAGGAACGCGACATCAGCGGCAACCGGGCCCAGTCGCTCTCCTGGTTGGCGGCGCCGCAGGGCCAGCCTCTCCCGCATCAAGTCCGGCGCCTCCTCCACACCGAAGCGCAGCTGGAGAGACGCTGCCAGCGCTGTGTATTCGCCTCTGTCCTCCTCCGGGACGTCCAGGAGCGCCTGGCAGGCCGCTCCTTCCAGCGCCGCCGCCAGGTGGCCGACCATCTCCGCCCGGCTCCAGCCATTCGTCCGGGCCGCGAGCTGGAACTGCGCCTCGTAGATTTCCCACGGCGCTTCCCCATTGTAGCGACCTGGTCTCACCCGCGCCGATGGGTGTGGGAATCGCTGATCGGCTCCGGCAGGGAGAGTATCCTCTATCTGGGGTGCTCGCTGACCAAGAGTAGCGGCCGGTCGCCTCAGTTCTACCGGCGGGACCACTATTGAATAGCCCTGGTAAGGGCTGTGGCCACCTGTCGCACCCAGGAGTTGCTCAGGCTCCATATGTGCGCTGTCGATGGGTTCTGTTTCTTCCAGCGTCAGCCGGCGCTTAACAGAATCGGGTACTGTCTGCCACGAGTTGTCCATTCTGCCCGCTTCTGACACCAATGTAGCGTTTGTAGGTTCTTTTCAGAACAAGGACGAGTGGAGACGCAATTAACAAACAAGCATTAGCTTTATTCGTTTTCCCACCACACAAAACCAAACACAGGATCTACGCACACATGAGGAGACTGACGGAACACGTACACATATTTAGGGTGGTAATTACCTAACAACACACTACACTTTTACAGGACTACACAGGGCACTAGAATTACTAGGACATTATTTACACAGGTAGGGTCAGCCGCTGGTCATCGTGCTGACCCTCAGACTCTCCCCGGCTACCACTCCCAGCATGCCCAGTGGTACTACGAGCGCCTAGGGGCGCTTCCTCCTCACCACCAGGCGAGGGCGTTACAATATAAAGAATGATATACGATATATAAAAGTAATAGATTATATAATATCATATATTATTAACACCATACCCACCATCTATGTACATTCACATGACCACACACATCAGATCAATATCAAATCAATCACAATGATTAGAATGTGCGCAGAAATCGCCCCTTTCTCTCCCCATCTTTCAGCACATTATACGTCCTCTCCGCGATACAAGCCGATAGCCGTTATCTTACTCTACAATGCACCTTTTCCCGTGTTGTACGTTAACATTTGGTTAATAAAATCGACACACCCAAAATATTAAATAAGAAAGAAAACAATTATAACACAGCGGCTGACAGAGCCTCTAGATCAGAAACCCGTTGGCGTCACACGCGCTGAATGTCTCTCTCTCTCCTGCTCAGCAAAACACAACATGTGGGTCAACACCATGTGAGGCATTAAACACCACCTTCCTGCATCACCGCGATTCATCTGGCACACAACTGTACTATTTACAGAAATAATATATATAATGTCGCCACACGAATCTGTAATAAAAATAAAATAAAAAATGCCGCTGGCACGCTCACCTGCAGGAGCACGTGTCGCCCCACACTCGCTCCACTCCGGCACGTGGTCATCTCGCCACAGGCCCTCAGACCAGACACCCCGACTCTCCACTCCAGCAAGAGACCATCAGGGCAGCACAGGGCAGCACAGGGCAGCACAGCGGGCCACTACATCACACCGCACTCGTCAGCAGCGACTCTCAAACAGAAAATAAACGGATTCAAGTCAAGTGGCAGGAGCTCGCTGAAGAGAGACAGTGATGGCGTCTCACCCGCCTGGCGGCCACAGCGCGTCTGAGGGCTCCCCAGAGAAACGAGCCGCCTGTGACCCCAGGGGCACCTTCACTGGCGCCCCGCCACCAACACACCCCAAGGGCTGTCGCACAGCCACCTCCATACAGAAAAACGGAACTAATTCGGGGGAAGTTCACAAAAATAAAATAATAAAATAAAAGATGACATCATATAACCACGGCTCAACACAGCTGGCTACACGTGTAAGAACGTGCAGTACTTGAAGTGCGGCTCTCAGCAGAAATATAATAATGATAATAAAGAACTTTATTTATAGAGCACCTTTCATACAAATAGCAGCGCAAAGTGCTTTACAAACCAAGCGTAAAAATAAAATATTAAAATTAAGAGATAGACTTTCAGTTGTAAAGGAAAACACAGCAATACAGCAAAGCAACAGAAATGTCAATTAAATAAATAAATACAAATGAGGAAACTCGTAATAAAATAAGAAAAAGAAAAGAGAACTAATCAGCCTCTTAGTCCGGATCGTGGTCACCGACGACCACGCCGGTCTCCCCTTTTCCGGAAAAACCTGCCTCAAAAGTACCATCTCACTTCATTATTTTATATCACCAAAACCACAAAACCTTTACACAAAACCTTTTATTAATCAAAAAGTGTCAAAATTGTTTTTCACAAAACCACTTTTGGAAATTGCATGAGAAGGTCCATAAGGCCACACGTGCTCTCCTCAGCGCGGTCACGCACGTCCGCGGTGGAAATCAAGATCTACCTTTGATTCCTTCGTCATTTCTCATCGTTTTTTACCTACAAAACCATGTTATCAATCGAAAAGGGACAACCGGAGCTTTAAAAAACACCCAAGACGATCGATCACAAAGTCACTTTTTATCTGATGATGCACTTCCAAACTTCCAATATACATTGATAATGCAATCAAAACCAGCAAAAAATATATATACCCCATGTTTTTACCTTATTCTGAAGCATAACATATATCCACAGCAGCTCAGACCTGGAGGCTATTGAACGTCATTGACTTTGTACTAAATGTCTAAAACAAGAGCGCCAAAAACAAGGCGATTGTTAAAAAGCGCTGTCATTCATTGTATTTTCAGCCATTCAGAGCCCTTAGGGGGTAAGACTTCCTCTAGAAATCCTCCAGATTTTGATCCAAGCTAGCAGTCACCTAGAACAAGGTTTTCAAATCATTCCCAGGCCTTTGACATATAGTTGAAAAATCTGACCTCTGAAGACCAAAAAACATTTTCGCCTGCTTTTTTTTTTGGGGGGGGGGGGTTCATATGTTTGTCTGCTGAGTAGACACATTAAGAAATATAAGACATTTGACTCTTCGCACTCAAAGCCAAGGGGGTTAGCTTCAATTTAAGACCTGAATCAGGCTCCTGCTATGTTCTGCTGCAGCGATATAACAAATTGTTTAAGGGGAGGAAATTCCAGGCGGACATTGGCTAAATGTGTCACTGGGAGTAAGAGGCTAAAAAAAGAAACATAAATAGAAAGAACAAAGAACCACTTTAACTAAAAGCTAAATTAAAAAAATATTGTAACGCATACGGCCATCAGGGTGTGTAAGAGCCGGCTTACCAGAGCGGTGACGTCGCCGCCCTTCCCTGTGATAGCAGGACTACAGCTACTGTATACTTTATACTACAGTATAAAAAGTGGTAGTTTTAAGCTTTTCTGTGAATATAATATGGAATTGCGTATCTAAAGAAATTAATAACAATATAATTATATTCATATACTGCAACACAATAGTACACACTGTACAATGTCTCTTGACACAGTATGTGTAGGGCTGTTTCACCTCTCCTCATGCGACCTTGCGAGTGGTGCTGTGGTCTAAATGCCTCACTTGTAAGTGAGAGGTTTGCTGTTCAAATCCAGCCAGTGCCATTACTTCTCTTTTAACAAACATTTCTTTGAAAAAATAAAATAGCAATATTATGGACAATTAATTGAATTTTTATATTTCTAAATATCACAACATGTTCAAATCTAAGTCATTTTTTAATAACAATGAATAGTCACCACGCATGCTTACACAGCTCCCTGGGTAAACTATCACAAAGCCTTAGAGAACTTAACATTTTTATTATCAACAAACTGTAAATACGACATTTACATTGGCGTTATTAATATTTCGCTTGAGTGTATGGAGGATTGTCAGCTGTCACTGAGAGCAAACCTCCCCTCTTAGGCTGCGCAAACGATTTTTTAAATTTCTATTAAGAAATGGCGGCTGTATGCGTTACAATATCAACATTTACTGTCAAACTTTAAATCAACAATTGATTTAAAGACAATCTGTCAAAGTGCAATGGAATACAATATTGTTGTTGTTATTGTTGTTTTTATCCCATAAAGCGCTTTGAGAAGCCACCTTTAAAGATGCTATATACAGATGCAGCCATTCAAAATGCGCGGGCGATACCGCATTATTTTCCGGTACGCTGTACGCAGTCTACCGCAAGCTACCGGTAAATACCGCGAGTTACCGGTAAATACCGCTAGCAAAATAATAGTATCCGGAATTTCCGCAAGGTGGAGCTAATAAAGCTCAACCTCTCATGTTTGAGCTGTAGCCATCAAAGTCTTTAACGAAGATATTAATAATAGTATTAATAATAAATGACCTTGGACAAGCTGTAAACTCAAAGTATTGCCCTGGTCCACATTCTTTTTTTCATTGACCGTCTTTGTAAAAGTAACGCCACAGCATTTCGCAATCACGCATTTTTTTCCAATCATGCAAAGTACAGTGATTCACCATGCCTTTCACATGCTCATAAAAGAGATTGATTTAGGGACATAAACATATTACCGTATGCAAACTGTACTGTATACAGTATGTATATGTATATTTAATGTCTTAACTGTGCCCGTTTAAGTATTGAATATTCATATCTAATTTTACCACTGAAGGGAAATCTTAGTAGCTGAGCATAAAAACAATAGGAGCATACTGCAACGCGTGTGAAGGCCATAAACGATATTAATTTTGGAACATAAACATACAGTATATGGCTGGTCTCGGTACTTTAAAGAAAACATACACGAAACATGGTTTCATTATGACCAGAATCTTGAGATATTTTTAACTTGATTTACAGTATTTGAGAGGTATGTCTTAACACCGATACTACAGTGCTTAAGTACTACTCACGTATATGTTTCTAGGTTTATATTATGCATTTCATACGGTCAAATTACTTTTGAGCAACTAATAAGAAGCGCGAAACGGTATGCGTTTTACTTTCGTTTCGTGCTGGGACCCGTGGATTGATTAGAGATATCAAGTACATACAAGTCATTTTTTAAATGTTGTAGTTCGTCTTGAAAAAATGTTACGAGTACATCATCTATCAACAATTACACAGGTTCTGTTTCCATATTGCGGATTTTGGTTACGTAATATTATTTTCTAGATTTCACGTTGTGAATATATGATTTGGGCAAACAGAGCCGCAAAGAAGTACATTATGGGTTGTTGTTTTTTTTTGCAGTTTTATCTAGAACAAGCGATGCTTAAACCTTTGTCTGATTCTTGTGAAACTATCCACACGACAGTTACAGTACCTAGGAGTTGACTTCAGTGATGTCACTGATGGGATGTTTCTAAAAATCCATCCTCTGTAAAACGTCTTCTCTAGTTGTCCTGCATATGTATTCGCTAATGAAGCTGTGTGTTCTGAGCCTGGATCTCTACATTTCTGTATGAACCACCTTAGAGGGCTAAAGACAGCTTGTGTTTAAATTGAGTGTAAGGCAATTTATGCTTCTAAAGTCATGGTCAGCATTTTTGTACTGTGCTGTAAACTTGTTCTGTGCCTAGTCACATTATTTTATAGCGTTTTCATAGCGTTATCAAATCTGGTGGCGCTGTGTTAGTTTCCTGACTCCCATGTCACATGGTCTGTGATTGTAACCTGTAATACCGGTTTAATTCGTCACAGCCAGCACTCCGGTTGTAAAGTAGAAGCAGGCGAGATTTCCAGCGAAAAACACCTCCCCCTTCTTCAGGTGTGAGGGTCTTCTGCTCAGAATGAAACGCTAAAATGTAATGTAGGCTCTGAATGGGTTCTGACTTGCTTTAACAAAATATGTTTACAAATCCTTTCACCTGGCATTTTCGTAGTTAGAAATTATGGAACGCTCTGTTAAAAGCAAGGGAGTTTTTATGTCCGTTGCAGTTCTTTTGCAACATGAATATAATTATATCGTTATTAATTTCTTGAGATACGCGATTCCATATTATATTCCCTTTTAATCAAATTCTAAAAGTATGCTTGTTGACTCCGGTATCGCGTTAGTTAAAGACTTCGATGCTTAAAATGTTTAGGAGAAATGGAATACTGGTGTGTATGTTTTCTTTAAAGTACCGAGACCAGCCATATACTGTATGTTTAAGTTCCAAAATTAATATCGTTTATGGACTTCACACGCGTTGCAGTATGCTCCTATTCTTTTTATGCTCAGGCACTAAGTAAAAGGAGATGCTTCATATTGCTTGACTAATTTTAAAAACTAAGTTAGAAATGCAGACGCTCCCTCGGTGCGCTGCTCTGGTGCGCCGGCTCTTACACAGTGCCTGTCTGCCGTAAGCGTTACAATATACATACCCAACACTGCTTGTACCCATCTGTCATGCAAATAAAACACCTTGAATTGAATTGAATTGAGGGGAGAGGGGGGAATACTAAAGGCAATACTGGCTCAATACCCTCGATGGGCTTTGACGTGCTAATGCGTTGGTTTAACAGTCCGGGTGTGGCAGGCTTCCAATGTCAACTCGACTCGATTGGAAGACAATGAACGTATTTTGTGATATTTAGAAATATAAATTTGTTTGGTGCGAGTGAGGTTTTATTTAATCTCTGACCAAGGGAAACGTTTCATTTTTTCAAAGAAATGTTTGTTAAAAAATAAAGTCATAGTTCTATGGGATTCAATCACAGACCATGTGACAAGGGAGTCAGGAAACTACTCTAACACACAGCGCCACCGGATTTAATAACGCAATAAAAACGCTATAAAATAATGTGACTAGGCACAGAAAAAGTTTACAGCACAGTACAATAATAAATGCTGACCATGACTTTAGAAGCATAAATTACCTTACACTCAATTTAAACACAAGCTGTCTTTCTGTATGAACCTCTAAGCTGGTTCATACAGAAAATGTAGAAATGCATTAGCCTGATTATGATTAAAAAACACATAATTAAACACGCGTTTGCGATTTAAATCAGAACACGATTTAAATCAATATAAATGTTTATATTGTAACGCATACTGTCCAGCCTCCATTTCTCTATAAAAATTTACTCTGTTGCACACACACACACAATAGAAGGAGGAACCGCTGTCAGAAGGGAAGATATGTTCAAAATATCGCAAATATCGTTCATGTTGCGATATTTTGAAATATAAAAGTCAATTTATTGTCCATAATATCGCTATTCTATTTTTTCGAAGAAATGTTTGTTAAAAGAAAAGTCCGGCACCAGCTGGATTCGATCACACAACCTCCCAGTTGCTAGTCACGCACCTAGACCAGTCGGCTAGAAGACAGCTCGCATGAACAGGCAGGCGAAAAAGCCCTACACAGCCCTGTCGCAGCACACGAATACCGTTATTAAATTCTTTAGATACGCGATTCCATATTATATTCCCTTTTAATCAAATTCTAAAAGTATGCTTGTTGACTCCGGTATCATGTTAGTTAAAGACTTCAAAGCTTAAAATGTTTAGGGAGAAATGGAATACTGGTGTGTATTTTTTTCTTTAAAGTACCAAGACCAGCTACAGTATATACTGTATGTTTATGTTCCAAAATTAATATCGTTTATGGCCTTCACACGCGTTACAGTATGCTCCTATTCTTTTTATGCTCAGCTACTAAGATTTCCCTTCAGTGGTAAAATTCAATATCTACAACGGGCACAGCAAAGACGTTTTTACTGTAAGTCTTTCTACGACAGACCAACGGACCACGAGTGCCCCTGTCGGTCAACCAATCACGTACTGCGGTGCCACGCGTCATCTTGCGTCATACTGAGCGACGTCACCTGCGGTACGTGTCTGTGACGCGCACTTTGAATGGCTGCATCTGTAAAGGCGCTGATTCCTATGGAATGTGTTTTTTTTCTTCTTTTTTTCAGTATGGAATAAACCTATTACTTGATTCTTATGGTTTGTGTGAGAAGGCAGGGTATCAGCTTGTTCCCCCCTCCCGCTCCTCTCTGTGTACAGTAGAGTCTCCATTCCCGACTGGTGGAGCTCATATAGCAGTGCCTAGAGAGAATCCAGGGCATCAGCTTCAACCCCACGGCTGGGCAGCGTGTTCCCCCCTCCCGCTCCTCTCTGTGTACAGTAGAGCCTCCTGTCCTGACTGGTGAAGCTCATTCAGCTGTGTCTGGAGAGGGAGAGGGAGAGGGGTGCGGAACCAGGGAACTATTTACATGGAAAACGGGCGATCTCCCCAGCCTGTACGCCCCTTTCACTGTGTGGCAGCTGCAATAGTCAGCAGCCTTCCTAAACCCCGCCCTGACCACTCCTGTCCTGCCCCTCACCGCGCACCCCAGCCGGGCGCTCTTCAGCCGCCCCCCGGGGCGAATGCGCTACAATACTAAAAATAAGATACAATCTACAGACATTCACAACATAGACATATCTTAAAACATTTACATATATTGTTAAATTATTACTTTAAATATATACTTTAAGTTAACGAAACAGCCAGTTAATAAAATCGTTGCAATTTTGTTCTCGTTTGGAGGTGGGGATATTCTGACAACAACTGATTTAAAGACAATCTGTCAAAGTGCATTGAAATACAATATTACGCTGGGTAAACGTTCCGAGGTCAAATTCTTCTGCGACGGGGGTACCTGTAAAGGTCTGAGCCGGAACACATTATTATATCTCATTTTTTATTTCTTTTTAAAAAAAATTAAAAATCGTTTGCCCAGCATAACAGTATTGTTATTGTTGTTTTTACCTGTACAGCACATTGAGAAGCCACCTTTAAAGGTGCTATATAAAATAAAGTTTATTATTAATTTGCTGGACAGAGAGGTGAACATTATTATGCAGAAGACAAAGATAACGATTTATGTTGCCTTGGCAGATTGTGAATCAATAAAGACATTTAATTAAACACGGGTTTGCGATTTAAATGGAAATGGGGGTGACGGAAACTCTTAATCTAAATAAAAATAAAATAAATAAAACAGGTTTCAATTGTTAATAACCACTTTTTATGCGCGAAACACGGGTGATTTTTCTTCCTCCTGATCAGCTTAGAAATCTGTGTACGCTGTAAGGTTTTTACTTCTTAATTAAACTTTTAAAATACATGTTTCGAATAGAAACAACATATGCTATTGTCTTCCTGGTATCCTCACAGACCAGGATTACACTCAATGGGCAGACCTGGCTGCCCAGAGAGGACAGGCTGTGCTCCCACTGCCAGCAGGGGGAAATAGAGACAGAGGTGCACTTCCTACTGCACTGTGACAGGACACGGGAGAAATGGAATACTGGTGTGTATTTTTTCTTTAAAATACAGTACCAAGACCAGTCATACACGCCTTTATATAGCGCCTTTAAAGCTGTCCCACAGTGATTATGTAAATAGTTCCCTGGTTCTGCACCCCTGGGTGTTTCTCTCTTTCTCTCGCCCTCTCTCTCTTTTTTCATTGTCAAAAAGTAATCGTTTTTTACTTTGTCAGCACCCAGACAAACGCAAACGCGTTTTTAATAAAATGCTTTTATTCTTTCTTAATCTGACTCACAGAACTCACATTCCCGAATGCCCCCCACGCCGCTCAACAATCCTAGGAAGAACACGAAACAGCCTGTTGCACTTTTGTTCGGTCAGTTCTTCCTCCCAAAAGTTGTAGATCGCAGTGATAAGTTCTTGCTTTGTGCTGGGTTTAGCAGTTTTCCGAACATAGTCTTTCAGCGAATGCCATACCATCTCTATTGGATTTAAATCTGGGGATTCGGCTGGAGTTTTCACCCAGTTCACTCCTTCTGCTATAAGCCTCGCCCTTGCTGCTGTGGGTTTCGGATCGTTGTCTTGAAAGAGATGGTGCCTTGATCCAAAGTGCTCCCTGATATATGGGGCGGCATGCTGTGTGACCACGACTTCCTCGAAGAATTCACGGTCCATAATTCCTTCGAAAATAAGAAGTGGTCCCGGGCCTCTTCTAGATATACCCCCCCAGACGTGAACCTTCAGTGGATGTTTGGGCTTTGGCTTGTCCACATATCTCCCCTTTTTACAAAATGACATGGTTAAAAAACTGTTCCAGAGCCACTGTTGTTTCATCCGTGAAAAGTACATCATGAAATGCCTCTCCCTGTTCAATCCATTGGAGCGCTTGTTTGAGTCTTTCCTCTTTGTTTTTTACCCTTATCATGGGGCATGTGTTGGTTTTTTTATATCTCCATCCAAGCCTTCTGCACACTCTTCTTATCGATGTCGGACTCACGCTCGAGGTCAGCCCATAACCGTCTTTGAACTTGCATCGCCGATAGCTCATTATTTTCATCCGGCAGTCTGTCGATGGCTCGCACAATAGGACTTCAAAAAACAGAGATCAACAGTTAGTTATAAAAATAATGTGTGTAGTTGTATTTACATGCAAGAAAAGTATTTTTAGAAAGTTATTTACCTTTGAATCGTCCTCGGTTTAGATTCTCTTTGCCTCCTCTCCCCTTTATAATGTCGTCTCACTGTGCTTTCACAAACGAAGATGTCCATGGAAGCCAAATGCTGTCCAATGTCTCGTGTTGACTTCCCGTTTCTTTTCATCTTCATTATTTGGTGTGAGAGAGTCTTCGTGATTTTGGCCATAGTCCGTCTCCTTACCAAAGCGATACAGTGGTGCAGCTTGAAGTCTGTACCTGTATGCAGTATTTAAAAGCACAATACGCAAGGAAATGTGTCTGATGCATTAGCAAGTTAAAAACAATTGCGTCGAAAAAGCCGGGCGTAACAATTGTTTCCTTTTTCTGATCACTCACTGTTTGAATACTCGTCTCACCTGCCCTGCTCTTTGTTTTCCTGTTATTTGCTGTGTATGCCTGCTGCGATCCACTCCTGCCCTCACACCTAAAGAAGGCTATTTTACATTTCTTTGTGCGGTTCATAGTGCAATTAACCTTTGCTAGTATCTTTGCGGCCTTTTGAAAGTCTGTGCTGTCCTTTGAAAGCGAGATGATCTCTGGTTCTTTGACAAAACAAGGCACGCCAGAGAATGTGAAAAAGACATATTTTTTACCTCACTTGCTGTCTTCCAATCACATTACATCAACATCCAACAACAGGATTTCTTCTCTTAACATGCCTTGTAAAGATGACTCATAGCTTGGCTTGTTTTTCAGGAAATTAAAAAACACTTGAAGTACTTATCCAGTCTCTCAAAATAAAAATATTTTTCAAGCAATGAAATGCAAGATGCTTTCTAACGTCGGGCAATGTGTTTTTTTTTAATCTAACAGAAATCAAGTTCCTGCTCTATGCAGATGACCTGGTCCTGCTGTCGCCCACAGAACAGGGGCAGCAGCAGAACCTGGCACTGCTGGAGCAGCACTGTCAGACCTGGGCGCTGACAGTCAGTCTGGACAAGACCAGAGTTATGGTTTTCCAGCTCCACCAGTGAGGACAGGAGGCTCTACTGTACACAGGGAGGGGCCGGAGGGGGGAACATGCTACCCGGCCATGAGGTTAAAGCTGTTACCCTGGATCCTCCCCAGACACAGCTGCATGAGCTCCACCAGTCAGGACAGGACGCTCTACTGTACACAGAGAGGGGCGGGAGGAGGGAACAAGCTTCCCAGCCGTGGGGTTGAAGCTGATACCTTGGATCCTCTCCAGACACAGCTGCATGAGCTCCACCATTCAGGACAGGAGGCTCTACTGTACACAGAGAGGGGCGGGAGGGGGGAACAACCTGCAGAGCCGTGGGGTTAAAGTTGATACCCTGGATTCTCTCCAGACACAGCTGTATGAGCTCCACCAGTTGGTACAGGAGGCTCTACTGTACACAGAGAGGGGATGGAGGGGGGAACAAGCTCCCCAGCCGTGGGGTTGAAGCTGATACCCTGGATTCTCTCCAGACACTGCTATATGAGCTCCACCAGTCAGGACAGGAGGCTCTACTGTACACAGAGAGGGGCGGGAGGGGTGAACAAGCTGATACCCTGCCTTCTCACACAAACCATAAGAATCAAGTAATAGGTTTATTCCATACTGAAAAAAAGAAGAAAAAAAACACATTCCATAGGAATCAGCGCCTTTATATAGCGTCTATAAAGGTGGCTTCTCAAAGTGCTTTATGGGATAAAAACAACAATTACAACAACAATATTATATTCCATTGCACTTTGACAGATCGTCTTTAAATCAATTGTTGATTTAAAGTTTGACAGTAAATGTTGATATTGTAACGCATACAGCCGCCATTTCTTTATAGAAATTTAAAAAATCGTTTGCGCAGCCTAAGAGGGGGGGCCTGCTCTCAGTGACAGCTGACAATCCTCCATACACTCAAGTGAAATATTAATAACGCCAATGTAAATGTCGTATTTACAGTTTGTTGATAATAAAAATGTTAAGTTCTCTAAGGCTTTGTGATAGTTTACCCAGGGAGCTGTGTAAGCATGCGTGGTGACTATTCATTGTTATTAAAAAATGACTTAGATTCGAACATGTTGTGATATTTAGAAATATAAAAATTCAATTAATTGTCCATAATATTGCTATTTTATTTTTTCAAAGAAATGTTTGTTAAAAGAAAAGTCATGGCACTGGCTGGATTTGAACAGCCAACCTGTCTCTTAAAGCTCCAGCACTTAGACCACAGTGCCACTTGCAAGGTCACATGAGGAGAGGTGAAACAGCCCTACACATACTGTGTCAAGAGACATTGTACAGCGTGTACTATTGTGTTGCAGTATATGAATATAATTATATTGTTATTAATTTCTTTAGATACGTGATTCCATATTATATTCACAGAAAAGCTTAAAACTACCACTTTTTATACACGTTATTTCACATGTTAGTTAAAGACTTCGATGCTTAAAATGTTTAGGGAGAAATGGAATACCTGTGTGTATTTTTTCTTGAAAGTACCGAGACCAGCCATATGCAGTTTACATACCGTAATACTGTATGTTTATGTTCCAAAATTAATATCGTTTATGGCCTTCACACGCGTTATACTCCTATTCTTTTTATGCTCAGCTACTAAGATTTCCCTTCAGTGGTAAAATTCCATATAAATATTCAATACTTAAACGGGCACAGTAAAGACATTAAATATACATATCTATACTGTATACAGTACAGTTTGCATACAGTGATATGTTTATGTTCCTAAATCAATATCTTTTATGAGCATGCGAAAGGCATGGTGAATCGGAGATTCTCAAAAATTACTGTACTTTGCATGATTGGAAACAAATGCGTGATTGGATCAACGAAATGCTGTGGTGTTACTTTTACAACGACGGTCAATGAAAAAAAGAATGTGGACCAGAGCAATACTTCGAGTTTACAGCTTGTCCAAGGTCATTCATTATAAATACTATTAGTAATATCTACGGTAAAGACTTTGATGGCGACAGCTCAAACATGAGAGGTTGAGCTTTATTAGCTCCACCTTGCGGAAATTCCGGATACTATTATTTTACTTGCGGTAACGTGCGGTTTCATGCGGTACTATGCGAGAATATACGGTATTAATACGGTAACTTGCGTTGCACCGCGAGAAGCGCACCGCAAAATAATGCGGTATCGCCCGCTTGTTTTGAATGGCTGCATCTGTATATCCCTGCTAATGATGATGACCATGGTAACCTCACCCTCGCAATACACCGGCTGAAAGAACTTAAGAACAGGGTAAATCAAGAACAGGGCATTGGCAATGAGTTCCCCTTCTTTTCATGGTTAAAATCATTATTTGGGTCATGGGGACTGTTTTTCTTAAAGCTATTCATGCCTGTGGTAGTGTTTTTGCTGTTGTGCTGTTGTCTGACTTGTATTATTCCTATGCTTCGATCTATGGTAGTGAAAATGTTTACTCATCAATATGCACTGCTCAGAACAGACTCTGAGGAGCCCTGGGACCCACCAGGTGACCCCTATAAAGACTCTGTGGTATGAACAAAAGCACAACAAAACACAACAAAAGTGTTTTATCCTAAAAATGTTGTTTACGGACAGAGCTGTGCTGCAGAAGCAGCTGGATACTTAGAACAAAGTGTGATAGCACCCAACTTGTCAAGGGCACGGGATGTTTTAATACTGTTCATCTCGGCTGCTTGAAGAAGGGAGTATGAGAAACTATTTGAATAACTGCTCTTCTTTGCTTAAAGCAAAAACCTATAAGGAATGGAAAATGACTGCTTTGCCTGTCCTTGAAGTGTTGCATCAGCTTAAAAAAGATATAAAACAAGGGCTCTCCCTGCTTGCTTTTGAATCAGCTTTCACTTCTCTGCACAGACGGGTGATGGCTTTTTCCCATATTGCAATATGAATAAAGACCTTACTGAGTGAATGAGAATACCTCTCCTGGCTCTTCTTCGATAAAATTCCACGACACATCTCAAAGAACAACTGAATCTCTACCAGGGTGAATGTGTATTTCCTCTTTATGTCTAAAAGAAAAGGTTAAAACTCATTGAAGCGAAATCCAACAACCCAAAATGTTGGGGAGGTCGTTTCCACAGTTATTTCATATGACAGTGCTTGGAGTGAAACTACACGACCATGGTGAAGAAGTAAAAACACTTTACCTTGTTCCTCCTGACTCACGTCCTTATGCTTGTTTTGCACAGTTGAGCGTAGGGCTGGGCGATATGGCCAAAAACATTATCACGATAAAAAATTTCATATCAGTCGATATCGATAATTATCACGATAAATGTCAAATCATTATTTCTTTCAAGTTTAAAGGCAGATTTTTTCTCCTGAGTGAAAGTTGAAGAAACCAGACAGTTAGTTGGTAAATTAAACAACTATTTATTTTAAGAACACAACAAACACTTGCCAAACAGCAGAAACATTAAACAAATCTGAGGTCGAGAGTATTCAAGTCTTTTTTATGTCAAAATATGCATGAGTAAAATTTACAAAATAAATCTTAATAGAAAAATTAAATACTGCATGTGATAAAACACACAAAGAAGATGGCTCAGACAGACTGCAAAGTTTAAAGTGCTTTAATGGATCATAACAGAAGTAGTGGCGAAGAATGGCACCGTTTGCAGCTGCCGCTCTACCATCTCCCGACACTCTGCATACAGCCGAGGAAGTGCAGTCAGTGCAAAATGTTTCTGACGAGGTAGCTCGTATCTGGGGTCAAGGACTCTGATAAGCTTCTTGAATCCCTCATTTTCGACAGTGCTAATGGGAAGCATGTCTTTTGCAATGCAATATGCAACTGCATTTGTGATGTCTTCATGTCTTTTCGTTTTTTTGTCGTAAGGCACGGTGCTCGAAAATGATGCTACTATGGTTTGCTGCTGTGTAGTCGCACTGAATACTGGCCTGGTGCTTATAGATGGTCCCCTTCCACTAACAACAGTAGTTTGTGACTGTATTTTTTTACTTTCTGCGTGTTCTGTTGCCTGTCTTTGATCACGGATCTGCGGCACAGTTTGCAGTGCACGCTGCTCTGTTTTATGTCTGATCATAAAAAGCCAAAATATCTCCAAATTACCGCAGTTGAATGACCTTTTCTGTCGACGATGTCATCGTCCTTCGAGCTGGTCGTTGGCAGCACTACATTTGCTTCAGTGTAGCGCATTCCTCCGCTCTAACTACAATCCTGTCAGCCACCACCGTGTAGGTAAACAGTCCCTCGTTAGCTGCCTGGTCTGCAACACGCATGCGCATATCATGCGCAAAGCATGAACATTTGTCGAACTTTTGTTAAAATTATATCGAGGAAAATTATATACCGATAATTATCATTATCGAATTATCGCCCAGCCCTCGTTGAGCGTTTTGTGTCTTGTCATCTGTGTAGGCAACAGCCATCTTCCCTGGGATAGAACTAGATGATATTTAGACACGTTAATTTGACTTCTCCATTGCTCACATTGATGTGGATATGATTGTAATGCTCTGTTTTGTGGGCTTCCCAAGAAAACAATAAATCCCTTACTACTTGTTCAAAATGCAGTAGCACAGATCCTAACAAATACAAGAAAGAGAATATCATTCCTGTTTTGAAAAACCTTCACTGGTCACCTGTATTATCTAGGATCAATCTGAAAGTTCGCTTACTTGTTTTTAAAGCTTTAAACGACCTAGCACGTCTGTACCTTACTGAATCTCTGTCTTCATATGTTCCTATACGTGACCTGAGATCTGCACATACTGGCCTACTGCAAATACCACATGTGAAATACAAAAAGAGTGGAGAGGCTGCTTTTTGTTTTTATGCTTCTAAATGATGAAACTCACTACCACTTTTTATGAGGCAGTCAAGCTTGGTACATTGTTTTAAAAACATTTGAAAATATATTTTTTTAATTTTGCTTTTAGTTAAAGTGGTTCTTTGTTCTTTCTATTTCGGTTTCTTTTTTTAGTTGTCTTTAATTGCTCTTATTTTATTACGACTTTCCTAATTTTTATGTATTTATTTAATTGACATTTATGTTGCTTTACTGTATTGCTGTGTTTTCCTTTACAACTGAAAGTATATCTCTTAATTTTAATATTTTCTTTTTACGCTTGGTTTGTAAAGCACCAAAGCACGATTTGTATGAAAGGTGCTCTATAAATAAAGTTTATTATTATTATTATTATACTTTGTTACACTTTTGGTAAGGACAGAGATTCTAGTAGAGGTGGCCTCTTTTACCCCTGTTCCAAAAAATTGGAAAACTACCTTCAGAATACACTGACAATGACCATCTACTGTCTCCTCTGTGTATTGTCATCATGCATATCTTGTGTATTATTTATTGTTGTTGGTTTTGTCATTCTGTAAAGAAGCCACCTTTCAAGGTGCTATATCAAATAATGTTTGTTATTATTATTGACATTTTTCATCGTTAAATGTGGCGAAGACTCTTAAGAGAATGTCAAAGAACACGTTGCTCTTACCTTTCCATTCCAAGAAATGCCCTCAGCTCGGATTGCAGAGATTGACCTCTCTGTCTCAAATTCTGAGAAACGGACACGATTGAAAAATGAGCATTTCTTAAGATTCACATAACATCACCAGTCAACATTTGCCACTTAACATCAATAGAAACCATAGAGTACATGACATTTCCAATCAGTTTTCTTTCAAGGTACAATACCAATCACCTTGCCAGAAAAGTTATACTGCGGTAGATAAATATTACAAATGTCAGATACATGCAGAGTTGTTTGGATTACTATGAAAAGATTGGCAAAATATATTTCTGTTCATTATATTTCTGGGAATGACAGAGCTAAAGAGAAACAAATGCTAACCTTTATCTCTGCAGACAGGATCGCAAGGGATTCCATTATACTGGGTTCCTATATAACAAATAATACATTATTCCAAAAACATGATATTTCTCTGTAAATTGGCAGCATGATTGTTTATCATTACAATTTGAGTTAGCTTTAATTTTGTAAACCCCAAGTAAACATAGTTTGTGCCTTTCTCTGAACTTTTTTGCATTTCAATTCAGTTGTTTGTAAGCTTATTTTACAGTTGCTAGGTTCATGAAGTTCCTGAACTGTGCAGTATTTCTTTTGGGTTTGGTGCGAATCATATTCTAACGGTTGGGGGAAAAAAGCACAGGTACCATCCCACCATTAAACCCTGAAACTTACCTTAGCCGATTCTTCAACGAAACCAGACATGTTAACTGAGTGTTACAGTATGTTTCAAAGTGTGTATATTAAACACAACTGAGGTTCTGTTGTCTCCTTGGAGACACTTGGAACTCCTGTGATGCTGGTCCGTGTTCTATGACATCATTAGTTCTAAATGTAAATGCAGGTATTGGCACAACATAGTAAAATGATGTAAAGTTATGGATCCATTTATGATTTTCACTCAGTGCGAAAGAGTTCCTGTCGTGTAGTTAAACTTTGTGTTACGGAGGGTTAACTGGGGTTCTGGCTACTAGTTAGGCTTGGTCATTCAGTCATCTGCTTCATGCAATAGGAAGCTAAGAGATCTGTGTTTTAGTTTTACTGTTTGTTTTTGTTCTATAGATTTACAGTAGTTATTGGTCAGCTCACTTTAAAATTGCTTTAACTAGATTCATGAAAGTCCTGAACTGTATTTCTTTTGGGTTTTGTGCAAATCATATTCTAATAGGTATTTGAAAAAGAGTATATGATAACAATTAAGTTTAGTATATTCCAAAAAAAAGTTAAAAAGTAAAAGGTATACACAGCCAAATGAAACGCTGAAACTTACCTTAGCTGATTCTTCAGCTAAACCAGACAGACTTCTCAAATTCTCAAATATTGTCAAATCTTGGGGGTGCAGAGGTGGTGGAGCCCTATACCAACAGACTCACAGCTGAAATTGCTGTGAAAAGGGCTTCTACCAAATATGAACACGTGGGTGAAAATGTATACAATTGTAAGGTTTCATTTTTTCCCATTAAAAGTGGTATAAAATATGTGGTGTGAGAACGAAGTCCTCATTTAAGTGCATGAAACTCAGGCACTGGCGCAACAAACTGAACAAAGTTCAAGGGGGTATACGCTTTCTGTAGACACTTTATTTCCTCTTTTTCCATACTTGAAGAAATGATTTGGGAAACCTGTGGGACACTGGAGGTCATTATACATGAGCCTCTTTATGCACCTTTTAAGCCACTGAAACCTAGTTCCCTTGTTACAAGGTCTAATATTACAGTAGGTGTGGTTTCCGTCTCCTAATTTCTGAGAATGATAAAATTGGGGAATAAGTTGTAGGGAATACCACTCTTGCACTTCTAAGAAAAGACTATCTCAAATGAAACTCGCTATAGAAAGACATCTTGTTGAAAAATTCTTTATTTTTTTTCATTTCTAAAGTCCTTCAAAAATGTTTTGTTTGTGACTTTCTCTGTTGTTCCCTTTCACACTCAACTGAAGTATGTGTTATGTCTTGTAAACGTAATCAAACATTTCACTTAGGTGTGTGGGTTAACAAAAACCCATATTGTATGAAACATTCAGTTTTACATTCAAGTTTTATCTAACAATTGCATTCATGCTAGGACTACAGTAAACAACACTTTTTACTAAAGGAAATGAAATAGTTCATTAAACAAGACACATTGTTTTAAATGTATGCAATACGACCACACTAAAAACAACAGTGAAACTTTTCATTGAAATACCGTACGAGATTGTGCATATTCAATGGATTTCTCCTGGTGCTTTTTTTCCATCAGTCTTTTCATATTCTTGTTCTCTACTCAGGTGTCTCCTGTTCCTTTGGTGATGTCTGCTGTACACACATGGTATCATACACTTGAGCAAAGTGTGATACCACCGTTTCTTCTTCTCCTAAAATAAAGATGAACATTGACAAAACTCAGAAGCACTCTTTTCTTTGATAGACGAACAAAACAATGCAAGAATAACCATACTCTCTGTTCCTTGCTCATTTCTACCTACCTGTTTGACCACTTTGTCTCCTTCAGTCAGGACAGGGTCCTGGGGCTGACTCTGAGCAATCTGAGAAGAGCTCTCTGTGATCTTCTCCCCTACATTGGCTACATTGTGCTCTGTTTGAAATCCAGGGATCGCCTCCGGTAAGTTCCTCGGTCCTTTTTGGGACTTGAATGGGTAGAGGAAATATTGTGACTACATTTCATTGTCATGCACTGATATGTTCTGGTTTGAGTTTGATTACAGTAGGCGTTCAAGTACTTCCTTTTTATTCTAGATTGGCAGTGTTTGAGATGGTAGGAACTTGTCATATTCTCAACTTATTTTCTTTCTGAGACTGAATGCTCTGTAAACATACTATTTTAGCAATTCTTAGAAATCTGAAAGCAGTGTTACCTGTATCATTTTTTGTCTTGGTAGTAGTATTGCAGCTCCAACATCAGCACTTAAATGATGGTTTGTGATGTTACTTGTCCTTGGAGTTAGTAGACTCCTGAGAAGTCAAGAGAAATCTTACGTAAGCATGAATTATATTTCACTTTCGAAAGCAAAGTACACGTCAAGTACTTTGAAGGCATTTGTTGATACTTTTAAGCACTTTCATTGATTATTATTATTATTATTCAATTAGTTATTACAAGTCCAACATTCTCTACATTATCACACTCCATATTCAGAATGTGGGAATACAGTTGTTTTAAGGAAATGCCACTGAATATATAGTAGCTGCACTCTACAAAGATGAGTTTGCTAATTATTCAGTCAGGGACACAGCTTATACTTCAGTAGTCTTAGATCATTTAATGATGATGATTATACTTTATAACTAGAAGAAGCCCCATATCCTGTTCATCGCCCCTTTTTCAGTCATGTGGATTAACTTATACCTGAAGTGGTTAATTCTCACCTAGACATCTCAAAGAACAACTGAATCTCTACCAAGGGTGAATGTGTCCTTCCTCTTAATGTCTAAAAGAAAAGGTTAAAATTCATTGAAGCAAAATGCAACAACCCAAAATGTTGGGGAGGTCGTTTCCACAGTTATTTCATATGACAGTGCTTGGAGTGAAAGTACATGACCATGGTGAAGAAGTAAAAACACTTTACCTTGTTCCTCCTGACTGATGTCCTTATGCGTGTTTTGCACAGTTGAGCGTTTTGTGTCTTGTCATCTGTGTAGGCAACAGCCCTCTTCCCTGGGATAGAACTAGATGATATTTAGACACGTTAATTTGACTTCTCCATTGCTCACATTGATGTGGATATGATTGTAATGCTCTGTTTTGTGGGCTTCCCAAGAAAACAATAAATCCCTTACTACTTGTTCAAAATGCAGTAGCACAGATCCTAACAAATACAAGAAAGAGAATATCATTCCTGTTTTGAAAAACCTTCACTGGTCACCTTTATTATCTAGGATCAATCTGAAAGTTCTTTTACTTGTTTTTAAAGCTTTAAATGACCTAGCACGTCTGTACCGTACTGAATGTCTGTCTTCATATGTTCCTATACGTGACCTGAGATCTGCACATACTGGCCTACTGCAAATACCACATGTGAAATACAGAAAGAGTGGAGAGGCTACCTTTTGTTTTTATGCTTCTAAATGATGAAACTCACTACCACTTTTTATGAGACAGTCAAGCTCGGTACATTGTTTTAAAAAACATTTGAAAATATATTTTTTTAATTTTGCTTTTAGTTAAAGTGGTTCTTTGTTCTTTCTATTTCGGTTTCTTTTTTTAGTTGTCTTTAATTGTTCTTATTTTATTACGACTTTCCTAATTTTTATGTATTTATTTAATTGACATTTATGTTGCTTTACTGTATTGCTGTGTTTTCCTTTACAACTGAAAGTATATCTCTTAATTTTAATATTTTGTTTTTACGCTTGGTTTGTAAAGCACCAAAGCACTATTTGTATGAAAGGTGCTCTATAAAGTTTATTATTATTATTATTAATATTATTATTATTATTATTATACTTTGTTACACTTTTGGTTAGGACAGAGATTCTAGTAGAGGTGGCCTGTTTTACCCCTGTTCCAAAAAATTGGAAAACTACCTTCAGAATACACTGACAGTGACCATCTACTGTCTCCTCTGTGTATTGTCATCATGCATATCTTGTGTATTATTTATTGTTGTTGGATTTGTCATTCTGTAAAGAAGCCACCTTTCAAGGCGCTATATCAAATAATGTTTGTTATTATTATTGACATTTTTCATCGTTAAATCTGGCGAAGAGTCTTAAGAGAATATCAAAGAACACGTTGCTCTTACCTATCCATTCCAAGAAATGCCCTCAGCTCGGATTGCAGAGATTGACCTCTCTGTCTCAAATTCTGAGAAACATAGACACGATTGAAAAAGAGCATTTCTTAAGATTCACATAACATCACCAGTCAACATTTGCCACTTGACATCAGTAGAAACCATAGAGTACATGACATTTCCAATCAGTTTTCTTTCAAGGTACAATACCAATCACCTTGCCAGAAAAGTTATACTGCGGTAGATAAATATTACAAATGTCAGATACACGCAAAGTTGTTTGGATTACTATGAAAAGATTGGCAAAATATATTTCTGTTCATTATATTTCTGAGAATGACAGAGCTAAAGAGAAAAAAATGCTAACCTTTATCTCTGCAGACAGGATCGCAAGGGATTCCATTATACTGGGTTCCTATATAACAAATAATACATTATTCCAAAAACATGATATTTCTCTGTAAATTGGCAGCATGATTGTTTATCATTACAATATGAGTTAGCTTTAATTTTGTAAACCCCAAGTAAACATAGTTTGTGCCTTTCTCTGAACTTTTTTGCATTTCAATTCAGTTGTTTGTAAGCTTATTTTACAGTTGCTAGGTTCATGAAGTTCCTGAACTGTGCAGTATTTCTTTTGGGTTTGGTGCGAATCATATTCTAACGGTTGGGGGAAAAAAGCACAGGTACCATCCCACCATTAAACCCTGAATCTTACCTTAGCCGATTCTTCAACGAAACCAGACATGTTAACTGAGTGTTACAGTATGTTTCAAAGTGTGTATATTAAACACAACTGAGGTTCTGTTGTCTCCTTGGAGACACTTGGAACTCCTGTGATGCTGGTCCGTGTTCTATGACATCATTAGTTCTAAATGTAAATGCAGGTATTGGCACAACATAGTAAAATGATGTAAAGTTATGGATCCATTTATGATTTTCACTCAGTGCGAAAGAGTTCCTGTCGTGTAGTTAAACTTTGTGTTACGGAGGGTTAACTGGGGTTCTGGCTACTAGTTAGGCTTGGTCATTCAGTCATCTGCTTCATGCAATAGGAAGCTAAGGGATCTGTGTTTTAGTTTTACTGTTTGTTTTTGTTCTATAGATTTACAGTAGTTATTGGTCAGCTCACTTTAAAATTGCTTTAACTAGATTCATGAAAGTCCTGAACTGTATTTCTTTTGGGTTTTGTGCAAATCATATTCTAATAGGTATTTGAAAAAGAGTATATGATAACAATTAAGTTTAGTATATTCCAAAAAAAAGTTAAAAAGTAAAAGGTATACACAGCCAAATGAAACGCTGAAACTTACCTTAGCTGATTCTTCAGCTAAACCAGACAGACTTCTCAAATTCTCAAATATTGTCAAATCTTGGGGGTGCAGAGGTGGTGGAGCCCTATACCAACAGACTCACAGCTGAAATTGCTGTGAAAAGGGCTTCTACCAAATATGAACACGTGGGTGAAAATGTATACAATTGTAAGGTTTCATTTTTTCCCATTAAAAGTGGTATAAAATATGTGGTGTGAGAACGAAGTCCTCATTTAAGTGCATGAAACTCAGGCACTGGCGCAACAAACTGAACAAAGTTCAAGGGGGTATACGCTTTCTGTAGACACTTTATTTCCTCTTTTTCCATACTTGAAGAAATGATTTGGGAAACCTGTGGGACACTGGAGGTCATTATACATGAGCCTCTTTATGCACCTTTTAAGCCACTGAAACCTAGTTCCCTTGTTACAAGGTCTAATATTACAGTAGGTGTGGTTTCCGTCTCCTAATTTCTGAGAATGATAAAATTGGGGAATAAGTTGTAGGGAATACCACTCTTGCACTTCTAAGAAAAGACTATCTCAAATGAAACTCGCTATAGAAAGACATCTTGTTGAAAAATTCTTTATTTTTTTTCATTTCTAAAGTCCTTCAAAAATGTTTTGTTTGTGACTTTCTCTGTTGTTCCCTTTCACACTCAACTGAAGTATGTGTTATGTCTTGTAAACGTAATCAAACATTTCACTTAGGTGTGTGGGTTAACAAAAACCCATATTGTATGAAACATTCAGTTTTACATTCAAGTTTTATCTAACAATTGCATTCATGCTAGGACTACAGTAAACAACACTTTTTACTAAAGGAAATGAAATAGTTCATTAAACAAGACACATTGTTTTAAATGTATGCAATACGACCACACTAAAAACAACAGTGAAACTTTTCATTGAAATACCATACGAGATTGTGCATATTCAATGGATTTCTCCTGGTGCTTTTTTTCCATCAGTCTTTTCATATTCTTGTTCTCTACTCAGGTGTCTCCTGTTCCTTTGGTGATGTCTGCTGTACACACATGGTATCATACACTTGAGCAAAGTGTGATACCACCGTTTCTTCTTCTCCTAAAATAAAGATGAACATTGACAAAACTCAGAAGCACTCTTTTCTTTGATAGACGAACAAAACAATGCAAGAATAACCATACTCTCTGTTCCTTGCTCATTTCTACCTACCTGTTTGACCACTTTGTCTCCTTCAGTCAGGACAGGGTCCTGGGGCTGACTCTGAGCAATCTGAGAAGAGCTCTCTGTGATCTTCTCCCCTACATTGGCTACATTGTGCTCTGTTTGAAATCCAGGGATCGCCTCCGGTAAGTTCCTCGGTCCTTTTTGGGACTTGAATGGGTAGAGGAAATATTGTGACTACATTTCATTGTCATGCACTGATATGTTCTGGTTTGAGTTTGATTACAGTAGGCGTTCAAGTACTTCCTTTTTATTCTAGATTGGCAGTGTTTGAGATGGTAGGAACTTGTCATATTCTCAACTTATTTTCTTTCTGAGACTGAATGCTCTGTAAACATACTATTTTAGCAATTCTTAGAAATCTGAAAGCAGTGTTACCTGTATCATTTTTTGTCTTGGTAGTAGTATTGCAGCTCCAACATCAGCACTTAAATGATGGTTTGTGATGTTACTTGTCCTTGGAGTTAGTAGACTCCTGAGAAGTCAAGAGAAATCTTACGTAAGCATGAATTATATTTCACTTTCGAAAGCAAAGTACACGTCAAGTACTTTGAAGGCATTTGTTGATACTTTTAAGCACTTTCATTGATTATTATTATTATTATTCAATTAGTTATTACAAGTCCAACATTCTCTACATTATCACACTCCATATTCAGAATGTGGGAATACAGTTGTTTTAAGGAAATGCCACTGAATATATAGTAGCTGCACTCTACAAAGATGAGTTTGCTAATTATTCAGTCAGGGACACAGCTTATACTTCAGTAGTCTTAGATCATTTAATGATGATGATTATACTTTATAACTAGAAGAAGCCCCATATCCTGTTCATCGCCCCTTTTTCAGTCATGTGGATTAACTTATACCTGAAGTGGTTAATTCTCACCTAGACATCTCAAAGAACAACGGAATCTCTACCAAGGGTGAATGTGTCCTTCCTCTTAATGTCTAAAAGAAAAGGTTAAAATTCATTGAAGCAAAATGCAACAACCCAAAATGTTGGAGAGGTCGTTTCCACAGTTATTTCATATAACGGTGCTTGGAGTGAAAGTACATGACCATGGTGAAGAAGTAAAAACACTTTACCTTGTTCCTCCTGACTGATGTCCTTATGCGTGTTTTGCACAGTTGAGCGTTTTGTGTTTTGTCATCTGTGTAGGCAACAGCCCTCTTCCCTGGGATAGAACTAGATGATATTTAGACACGTTAATTTGACTTCTCCATTGCTCACATTGATGTGGATATGATTGTAATGCTCTGTTTTGTGGGCTTCCCAAGAAAACAATAAATCCCTTACTACTTGTTCAAAATGCAGTAGCACAGATCCTAACAAATACAAGAAAGAGAATATCATTCCTGTTTTGAAAAACCTTCACTGGTCACCTGTATTATCTAGGATCAATCTGAAAGTTCTTTTACTTGTTTTTAAAGCTTTAAACGACCTAGCACGTCTGTACCGTACTGAATGTCTGTCTTCATATGTTCCTATACGTGAGCTGAGATCTGCACATACTGGCCTACTGCAAATACCACATGTGAAATACAGAAAGAGTGGAGAGGCTGCCTTTTGTTTTTATGCTTCTAAATGATGAAACTCACTACCACTGTCAAGCTCGGTACATTGTTTTAAAAAACATTTGAAAATATATTTTTTTAATTTTGCTTTTAGTTAAAGTGGTTCTTTGTTCTTTCTATTTCGGTTTCTTTTTTTAGTTCTCTTTAATTGTTCTTATTTTATTACGACTTTCCTAATTTTTATGTATTTATTTAATTGACATTTATGTTGCTTTACTGTATTGCTGTGTTTTCCTTTGCAACTGAAAGTATATCTCTTAATTTTAATATTTTCTTTTTACGCTTGGTTTGTAAAGCACCAAAGCACTATTTGTATGAAAGGTGCTCTATAAATAAAGTTTATTAATATTATTATTATTATTATTATTATACTTTGTTACACTTTTGGTTAGGACAGAGATTCTAGTAGAGGTGGCCTGTTTTACCCCTGTTCCAAAAAATTGGAAAACTACCTTCAGAATACACTGACAGTGACCATCTACTGTCTCCTCTGTGTATTGTCATCATGCATATCTTGTGTATTATTTATTGTTGTTGGATTTGTCATTCTGTAAAGAAGCCACCTTTCAAGGCGCTATATCAAATAATGTTTGTTATTATTATTGACATTTTTCATCGTTAAATCTGGCGAAGAGTCTTAAGAGAATATCAAAGAACACGTTGCTCTTACCTATCCATTCCAAGAAATGCCCTCAGCTCGGATTGCAGAGATTGACCTCTCTGTCTCAAATTCTGAGAAACATAGACACGATTGAAAAAGAGCATTTCTTAAGATTCACATAACATCACCAGTCAACATTTGCCACTTGACATCAGTAGAAACCATAGAGTACATGACATTTCCAATCAGTTTTCTTTCAAGGTACAATACCAATCACCTTGCCAGAAAAGTTATACTGCGGTAGATAAATATTACAAATGTCAGATACACGCAAAGTTGTTTGGATTACTATGAAAAGATTGGCAAAATATATTTCTGTTCATTATATTTCTGAGAATGACAGAGCTAAAGAGAAAAAAATGCTAACCTTTATCTCTGCAGACAGGATCGCAAGGGATTCCATTATACTGGGTTCCTATATAACAAATAATACATTATTCCAAAAACATGATATTTCTCTGTAAATTGGCAGCATGATTGTTTATCATTACAATATGAGTTAGCTTTAATTTTGTAAACCCCAAGTAAACATAGTTTGTGCCTTTCTCTGAACTTTTTTGCATTTCAATTCAGTTGTTTGTAAGCTTATTTTACAGTTGCTAGGTTCATGAAGTTCCTGAACTGTGCAGTATTTCTTTTGGGTTTGGTGCGAATCATATTCTAACGGTTGGGGGAAAAAAGCACAGGTACCATCCCACCATTAAACCCTGAATCTTACCTTAGCCGATTCTTCAACGAAACCAGACATGTTAACTGAGTGTTACAGTATGTTTCAAAGTGTGTATATTAAACACAACTGAGGTTCTGTTGTCTCCTTGGAGACACTTGGAACTCCTGTGATGCTGGTCCGTGTTCTATGACATCATTAGTTCTAAATGTAAATGCAGGTATTGGCACAACATAGTAAAATGATGTAAAGTTATGGATCCATTTATGATTTTCACTCAGTGCGAAAGAGTTCCTGTCGTGTAGTTAAACTTTGTGTTACGGAGGGTTAACTGGGGTTCTGGCTACTAGTTAGGCTTGGTCATTCAGTCATCTGCTTCATGCAATAGGAAGCTAAGGGATCTGTGTTTTAGTTTTACTCTTTGTTTTTGTTCTATAGATTTACAGTAGTTATTGGTCAGCTCACTTTAAAATTGCTTTAACTAGATTCATGAAAGTCCTGAACTGTATTTCTTTTGGGTTTTGTGCAAATCATATTCTAATAGGTATTTGAAAAAGAGTATATGATAACAATTAAGTTTAGTATATTCCAAAAAAAAGTTAAAAAGTAAAAGGTATACACAGCCAAATGAAACGCTGAAACTTACCTTAGCTGATTCTTCAGCTAAACCAGACAGACTTCTCAAATTCTCAAATATTGTCAAATCTTGGGGGTGCAGAGGTGGTGGAGCCCTATACCAACAGACTCACAGCTGAAATTGCTGTGAAAAGGGCTTCTACCAAATATGAACACGTGGGTGAAAATGTATACAATTGTAAGGTTTCATTTTTTCCCATTAAAAGTGGTATAAAATATGTGGTGTGAGAACGAAGTCCTCATTTAAGTGCATGAAACTCAGGCACTGGCGCAACAAACTGAACAAAGTTCAAGGGGGTATACGCTTTCTGTAGACACTTTATTTCCTCTTTTTCCATACTTGAAGAAATGATTTGGGAAACCTGTGGGACACTGGAGGTCATTATACATGAGCCTCTTTATGCACCTTTTAAGCCACTGAAACCTAGTTCCCTTGTTACAAGGTCTAATATTACAGTAGGTGTGGTTTCCGTCTCCTAATTTCTGAGAATGATAAAATTGGGGAATAAGTTGTAGGGAATACCACTCTTGCACTTCTAAGAAAAGACTATCTCAAATGAAACTCGCTATAGAAAGACATCTTGTTGAAAAATTCTTTATTTTTTTTCATTTCTAAAGTCCTTCAAAAATGTTTTGTTTGTGACTTTCTCTGTTGTTCCCTTTCACACTCAACTGAAGTATGTGTTATGTCTTGTAAACGTAATCAAACATTTCACTTAGGTGTGTGGGTTAACAAAAACCCATATTGTATGAAACATTCAGTTTTACATTCAAGTTTTATCTAACAATTGCATTCATGCTAGGACTACAGTAAACAACACTTTTTACTAAAGGAAATGAAATAGTTCATTAAACAAGACACATTGTTTTAAATGTATGCAATACGACCACACTAAAAACAACAGTGAAACTTTTCATTGAAATACCATACGAGATTGTGCATATTCAATGGATTTCTCCTGGTGCTTTTTTTCCATCAGTCTTTTCATATTCTTGTTCTCTACTCAGGTGTCTCCTGTTCCTTTGGTGATGTCTGCTGTACACACATGGTATCATACACTTGAGCAAAGTGTGATACCACCGTTTCTTCTTCTCCTAAAATAAAGATGAACATTGACAAAACTCAGAAGCACTCTTTTCTTTGATAGACGAACAAAACAATGCAAGAATAACCATACTCTCTGTTCCTTGCTCATTTCTACCTACCTGTTTGACCACTTTGTCTCCTTCAGTCAGGACAGGGTCCTGGGGCTGACTCTGAGCAATCTGAGAAGAGCTCTCTGTGATCTTCTCCCCTACATTGGCTACATTGTGCTCTGTTTGAAATCCAGGGATCGCCTCCGGTAAGTTCCTCGGTCCTTTTTGGGACTTGAATGGGTAGAGGAAATATTGTGACTACATTTCATTGTCATGCACTGATATGTTCTGGTTTGAGTTTGATTACAGTAGGCGTTCAAGTACTTCCTTTTTATTCTAGATTGGCAGTGTTTGAGATGGTAGGAACTTGTCATATTCTCAACTTATTTTCTTTCTGAGACTGAATGCTCTGTAAACATACTATTTTAGCAATTCTTAGAAATCTGAAAGCAGTGTTACCTGTATCATTTTTTGTCTTGGTAGTAGTATTGCAGCTCCAACATCAGCACTTAAATGATGGTTTGTGATGTTACTTGTCCTTGGAGTTAGTAGACTCCTGAGAAGTCAAGAGAAATCTTACGTAAGCATGAATTATATTTCACTTTCGAAAGCAAAGTACACGTCAAGTACTTTGAAGGCATTTGTTGATACTTTTAAGCACTTTCATTGATTATTATTATTATTATTCAATTAGTTATTACAAGTCCAACATTCTCTACATTATCACACTCCATATTCAGAATGTGGGAATACAGTTGTTTTAAGGAAATGCCACTGAATATATAGTAGCTGCACTCTACAAAGATGAGTTTGCTAATTATTCAGTCAGGGACACAGCTTATACTTCAGTAGTCTTAGATCATTTAATGATGATGATTATACTTTATAACTAGAAGAAGCCCCATATCCTGTTCATCGCCCCTTTTTCAGTCATGTGGATTAACTTATACCTGAAGTGGTTAATTCTCACCTAGACATCTCAAAGAACAACTGAATCTCTACCAAGGGTGAATGTGTCCTTCCTCTTAATGTCTAAAAGAAAAGGTTAAAATTCATTGAAGCAAAATGCAACAACCCAAAATGTTGGAGAGGTCGTTTCCACAGTTATTTCATATAACGGTGCTTGGAGTGAAAGTACATGACCATGGTGAAGAAGTAAAAACACTTTACCTTGTTCCTCCTGACTGATGTCCTTATGCGTGTTTTGCACAGTTGAGCGTTTTGTGTCTTGTCACCTGTGTAGGCAACAGCCCTCTTCCCTGGGATAGAACTAGATGATATTTAGACACGTTAATTTGACTTCTCCATTGCTCACATTGATGTGGATATGATTGTAATGCTCTGTTTTGTGGGCTTCCCAAGAAAACAATAAATCCCTTACTACTTGTTCAAAATGCAGTAGCACAGATCCTAACAAATACAAGAAAGAGAATATCATTCCTGTTTTGAAAAACCTTCACTGGTCACCTGTATTATCTAGGATCAATCTGAAAGTTCTTTTACTTGTTTTTAAAGCTTTAAACGACCTAGCACGTCTGTACCGTACTGAATGTCTGTCTTCATATGTTCCTATACGTGACCTGAGATCTGCACATACTGGCCTACTGCAAATACCACATGTGAAATACAGAAAGAGTGGAGAGGCTACCTTTTGTTTTTATGCTTCTAAATGATGAAACTCACTACCACTTTTTATGAGACAGTCAAGCTCGGTACATTGTTTTAAAAAACATTTGAAAATATATTTTTTTAATTTTGCTTTTAGTTAAAGTGGTTCTTTGTTCTTTCTATTTCGGTTTCTTTTTTAGTTGTCTTTAATTGTTCTTATTTTATTACGACTTTCCTAATTTTTATGTATTTATTTAATTGACATTTATGTTGCTTTACTGTATTGCTGTGTTTTCCTTTGCAACTGAAAGTATATCTCTTAATTTTAATATTTTCTTTTTACGCTTGGTTTGTAAAGCACCAAAGCACTATTTGTATGAAAGGTGCTCTATAAAGTTTATTATTATTATTATTAATATTATTATTATTATTATTATACTTTGTTACACTTTTGGTTAGGACAGAGATTCTAGTAGAGGTGGCCTGTTTTACCCCTGTTCCAAAAAATTGGAAAACTACCTTCAGAATACACTGACAGTGACCATCTACTGTCTCCTCTGTGTATTGTCATCATGCATATCTTGTGTATTATTTATTGTTGTTGGATTTGTCATTCTGTAAAGAAGCCACCTTTCAAGGCGCTATATCAAATAATGTTTGTTATTATTATTGACATTTTTCATCGTTAAATCTGGCGAAGAGTCTTAAGAGAATATCAAAGAACACGT
Source organism: Atractosteus spatula (assembly GCF_055471065.1). NCBI lineage: Eukaryota > Metazoa > Chordata > Actinopteri > Semionotiformes > Lepisosteidae > Atractosteus > Atractosteus spatula. The sequence continues at coordinate 29,874,806 of NC_142712.1, forward strand.
TGCTCTTACCTATCCATTCCAAGAAATGCCCTCAGCTCGGATTGCAGAGATTGACCTCTCTGTCTCAAATTCTGAGAAACATAGACACGATTGAAAAAGAGCATTTCTTAAGATTCACATAACATCACCAGTCAACATTTGCCACTTGACATCAGTAGAAACCATAGAGTACATGACATTTCCAATCAGTTTTCTTTCAAGGTACAATACCAATCACCTTGCCAGAAAAGTTATACTGCGGTAGATAAATATTACAAATGTCAGATACACGCAAAGTTGTTTGGATTACTATGAAAAGATTGGCAAAATATATTTCTGTTCATTATATTTCTGAGAATGACAGAGCTAAAGAGAAAAAAATGCTAACCTTTATCTCTGCAGACAGGATCGCAAGGGATTCCATTATACTGGGTTCCTATATAACAAATAATACATTATTCCAAAAACATGATATTTCTCTGTAAATTGGCAGCATGATTGTTTATCATTACAATATGAGTTAGCTTTAATTTTGTAAACCCCAAGTAAACATAGTTTGTGCCTTTCTCTGAACTTTTTTGCATTTCAATTCAGTTGTTTGTAAGCTTATTTTACAGTTGCTAGGTTCATGAAGTTCCTGAACTGTGCAGTATTTCTTTTGGGTTTGGTGCGAATCATATTCTAACGGTTGGGGGAAAAAAGCACAGGTACCATCCCACCATTAAACCCTGAATCTTACCTTAGCCGATTCTTCAACGAAACCAGACATGTTAACTGAGTGTTACAGTATGTTTCAAAGTGTGTATATTAAACACAACTGAGGTTCTGTTGTCTCCTTGGAGACACTTGGAACTCCTGTGATGCTGGTCCGTGTTCTATGACATCATTAGTTCTAAATGTAAATGCAGGTATTGGCACAACATAGTAAAATGATGTAAAGTTATGGATCCATTTATGATTTTCACTCAGTGCGAAAGAGTTCCTGTCGTGTAGTTAAACTTTGTGTTACGGAGGGTTAACTGGGGTTCTGGCTACTAGTTAGGCTTGGTCATTCAGTCATCTGCTTCATGCAATAGGAAGCTAAGAGATCTGTGTTTTAGTTTTACTCTTTGTTTTTGTTCTATAGATTTACAGTAGTTATTGGTCAGCTCACTTTAAAATTGCTTTAACTAGATTCATGAAAGTCCTGAACTGTATTTCTTTTGGGTTTTGTGCAAATCATATTCTAATAGGTATTTGAAAAAGAGTATATGATAACAATTAAGTTTAGTATATTCCAAAAAAAAGTTAAAAAGTAAAAGGTATACACAGCCAAATGAAACGCTGAAACTTACCTTAGCTGATTCTTCAGCTAAACCAGACAGACTTCTCAAATTCTCAAATATTGTCAAATCTTGGGGGTGCAGAGGTGTCCAGCTATACCAACAGACTCACAGCTGAAATTGCTGTGAAAAGGGCTTCTACCAAATATGAACACGTGGGTGAAAATGTATACAATTGTAAGGTTTCATTTTTTCCCATTAAAAGTGGTATAAAATATGTGGTGTGAGAACGAAGTCCTCATTTAAGTGCATGAAACTCAGGCACTGGCGCAACAAACTGAACAAAGTTCAAGGGGGTATACGCTTTCTGTAGACACTTTATTTCCTCTTTTTCCATACTTGAAGAAATGATTTGGGAAACCTGTGGGACACTGGAGGTCATTATACATGAGCCTCTTTATGCACCTTTTAAGCCACTGAAACCTAGTTCCCTTGTTACAAGGTCTAATATTACAGTAGGTGTGGTTTCCGTCTCCTAATTTCTGAGAATGATAAAATTGGGGAATAAGTTGTAGGGAATACCACTCTTGCACTTCTAAGAAAAGACTATCTCAAATGAAACTCGCTATAGAAAGACATCTTGTTGAAAAATTCTTTATTTTTTTTCATTTCTAAAGTCCTTCAAAAATGTTTTGTTTGTGACTTTCTCTGTTGTTCCCTTTCACACTCAACTGAAGTATGTGTTATGTCTTGTAAACGTAATCAAACATTTCACTTAGGTGTGTGGGTTAACAAAAACCCATATTGTATGAAACATTCAGTTTTACATTCAAGTTTTATCTAACAATTGCATTCATGCTAGGACTACAGTAAACAACACTTTTTACTAAATGAAATGAAATAGTTCATTAAACAAGACACATTGTTTTAAATGTATGCAATACGACCACACTAAAAACAACAGTGAAACTTTTTATTGAAATACCATGCGAGATTGTGCATATTCAGTGGATTTCTCCTGGTGCTTTTTTTCCATCAGTCTTTTCATATTCTTGTTCTCTACTCAGGTGTCTCCTGTTCCTTTGGTGATGTCTGCTGTACACACATGGTATCATACACTTGAGCAAAGTGTGATACCACCGTTTCTTCTTCTCCTAAAATAAAGATGAACATTGACAAAACTCAGAAGCACTCTTTTCTTTGATAGACGAACAAAACAATGCAAGAATAACCATACTCTCTGTTCCTTGCTCATTTCTACCTACCTGTTTGACCACTTTGTCTCCTTCAGTCAGGACAGGGTCCTGGGGCTGACTCTGAGCAATCTGAGAAGAGCTCTCTGTGATCTTCTCCCCTACATTGGCTACATTGTGCTCTGTTTGAAATCCAGGGATCGCCTCCGGTAAGTTCCTCGGTCCTTTTTGGGACTTGAATGGGTAGAGGAAATATTGTGACTACATTTCATTGTCATGCACTGATATGTTCTGGTTTGAGTTTGATTACAGTAGGCGTTCAAGTACTTCCTTTTTATTCTAGATTGGCAGTGTTTGAGATGGTAGGAACTTGTCATATTCTCAACTTATTTTCTTTCTGAGACTGAATGCTCTGTAAACATACTATTTTAGCAATTCTTAGAAATCTGAAAGCAGTGTTACCTGTATCATTTTTTGTCTTGGTAGTAGTATTGCAGCTCCAACATCAGCACTTAAATGATGGTTTGTGATGTTACTTGTCCTTGGAGTTAGTAGACTCCTGAGAAGTCAAGAGAAATCTTACGTAAGCATGAATTATATTTCACTTTCGAAAGCAAAGTACACGTCAAGTACTTTGAAGGCATTTGTTGATACTTTTAAGCACTTTCATTGATTATTATTATTATTATTCAATTAGTTATTACAAGTCCAACATTCTCTACATTATCACACTCCATATTCAGAATGTGGGAATACAGTTGTTTTAAGGAAATGCCACTGAATATATAGTAGCTGCACTCTACAAAGATGAGTTTGCTAATTATTCAGTCAGGGACACAGCTTAAACTTCAGTAGTCTTAGATCATTTAATGATGATGATTATACTTTATAACTAGAAGAAGCCCCATATCCTGTTCATCGCCCCTTTTTCAGTCATGTGGATTAACTTATACCTGAAGTGGTTAATTCTCACCTAGACATCTCAAAGAACAACTGAATCTCTACCAAGGGTGAATGTGTCCTTCCTCTTAATGTCTAAAAGAAAAGGTTAAAATTCATTGAAGCAAAATGCAACAACCCAAAATGTTGGGGAGGTCGTTTCCACAGTTATTTCATATGACAGTGCTTGGAGTGAAAGTACATGACCATGGTGAAGAAGTAAAAACACTTTACCTTGTTCCTCCTGACTGATGTCCTTATGCGTGTTTTGCACAGTTGAGCGTTTTGTGTCTTGTCATCTGTGTAGGCAACAGCCCTCTTCCCTGGGATAGAACTAGATGATATTTAGACACGTTAATTTGACTTCTCCATTGCTCACATTGATGTGGATATGATTGTAATGCTCTGTTTTGTGGGCTTCCCAAGAAAACAATAAATCCCTTACTACTTGTTCAAAATGCAGTAGCACAGATCCTAACAAATACAAGAAAGAGAATATCATTCCTGTTTTGAAAAACCTTCACTGGTCACCTGTATTATCTAGGATCAATCTGAAAGTTCTTTTACTTGTTTTTAAAGCTTTAAACGACCTAGCACGTCTGTACCGTACTGAATGTCTGTCTTCATATGTTCCTATACGTGAGCTGAGATCTGCACATACTGGCCTACTGCAAATACCACATGTGAAATACAGAAAGAGTGGAGAGGCTGCCTTTTGTTTTTATGCTTCTAAATGATGAAACTCACTACCACTGTCAAGCTTGGTACATTGTTTTAAAAAACATTTGAAAATATATTTTTTTTAATTTTGCTTTTAGTTAAAGTGGTTCTTTGTTCTTTCTATTTCGGTTTCTTTTTTTAGTTCTCTTTAATTGTTCTTATTTTATTACGACTTTCCTAATTTTTATGTATTTATTTAATTGACATTTATGTTGCTTTACTGTATTGCTGTGTTTTCCTTTGCAACTGAAAGTATATCTCTTAATTTTAATATTTTCTTTTTACGCTTGGTTTGTAAAGCACCAAAGCACTATTTGTATGAAAGGTGCTCTATAAATAAAGTTTATTAACATTATTATTATTATTATTATTATTATTATTATTATTATTATACTTTGTTACACTTTTGGTTAGGACAGAGATTCTAGTAGAGGTGGCCTGTTTTACCCCTGTTCCAAAAAATTGGAAAACTACCTTCAGAATACACTGACAGTGACCATCTACTGTCTCCTCTGTGTATTGTCATCATGCATATCTTGTGTATTATTTATTGTTGTTGGATTTGTCATTCTGTAAAGAAGCCACCTTTCAAGGCGCTATATCAAATAATGTTTGTTATTATTATTGACATTTTTCATCGTTAAATCTGGCGAAGAGTCTTAAGAGAATATCAAAGAACACGTTGCTCTTACCTATCCATTCCAAGAAATGCCCTCAGCTCGGATTGCAGAGATTGACCTCTCTGTCTCAAATTCTGAGAAACATAGACACGATTGAAAAAGAGCATTTCTTAAGATTCACATAACATCACCAGTCAACATTTGCCACTTGACATCAGTAGAAACCATAGAGTACATGACATTTCCAATCAGTTTTCTTTCAAGGTACAATACCAATCACCTTGCCAGAAAAGTTATACTGCGGTAGATAAATATTACAAATGTCAGATACACGCAAAGTTGTTTGGATTACTATGAAAAGATTGGCAAAATATATTTCTGTTCATTATATTTCTGAGAATGACAGAGCTAAAGAGAAAAAAATGCTAACCTTTATCTCTGCAGACAGGATCGCAAGGGATTCCATTATACTGGGTTCCTATATAACAAATAATACATTATTCCAAAAACATGATATTTCTCTGTAAATTGGCAGCATGATTGTTTATCATTACAATATGAGTTAGCTTTAATTTTGTAAACCCCAAGTAAACATAGTTTGTGCCTTTCTCTGAACTTTTTTGCATTTCAATTCAGTTGTTTGTAAGCTTATTTTACAGTTGCTAGGTTCATGAAGTTCCTGAACTGTGCAGTATTTCTTTTGGGTTTGGTGCGAATCATATTCTAACGGTTGGGGGAAAAAAGCACAGGTACCATCCCACCATTAAACCCTGAAACTTACCTTAGCCGATTCTTCAACGAAACCAGACATGTTAACTGAGTGTTACAGTATGTTTCAAAGTGTGTATATTAAACACAACTGAGGTTCTGTTGTCTCCTTGGAGACACTTGGAACTCCTGTGATGCTGGTCCGTGTTCTATGACATCATTAGTTCTAAATGTAAATGCAGGTATTGGCACAACATAGTAAAATGATGTAAAGTTATGGATCCATTTATGATTTTCACTCAGTGCGAAAGAGTTCCTGTCGTGTAGTTAAACTTTGTGTTACGGAGGGTTAACTGGGGTTCTGGCTACTAGTTAGGCTTGGTCATTCAGTCATCTGCTTCATGCAATAGGAAGCTAAGAGATCTGTGTTTTAGTTTTACTGTTTGTTTTTGTTCTATAGATTTACAGTAGTTATTGGTCAGCTCACTTTAAAATTGCTTTAACTAGATTCATGAAAGTCCTGAACTGTATTTCTTTTGGGTTTTGTGCAAATCATATTCTAATAGGTATTTGAAAAAGAGTATATGATAACAATTAAGTTTAGTATATTCCAAAAAAAAGTTAAAAAGTAAAAGGTATACACAGCCAAATGAAACGCTGAAACTTACCTTAGCTGATTCTTCAGCTAAACCAGACAGACTTCTCAAATTCTCAAATATTGTCAAATCTTGGGGGTGCAGAGGTGGTGGAGCCCTAAACCAACAGACTCACAGCTGAAATTGCTGTGAAAAGGGCTTCTACCAAATATGAACACGTGGGTGAAAATGTATACAATTGTAAGGTTTCATTTTTTCCCATTAAAAGTGGTATAAAATATGTGGTGTGAGAACGAAGTCCTCATTTAAGTGCATGAAACTCAGGCACTGGCGCAACAAACTGCACAAAGTTCAAGGGGGTATACGCTTTCTGTAGACACTTTATTTCCTCTTTTTCCATACTTGAAGAAATGATTTGGGAAACCTGTGGGACACTGGAGGTCATTATACATGAGCCTCTTTATGCACCTTTTAAGCCACTGAAACCTAGTTCCCTTGTTACAAGGTCTAATATTACAGTAGGCGTGGTTTCGGTCTCCTAATTTCTGAGAATGATAAAATTGGGGAATAAGTTGTAGGGAATACCACTCTTGCACTTCTAAGAAAAGACTATCTCAAATGAAACTCGCTATAGAAAGACATCTTGTTGAAAAATTCTTTATTTTTTTTCATTTCTAAAGTCCTTCAAAAATGTTTTGTTTGTGACTTTCTCTGTTGTTCCCTTTCACACTCAACTGAAGTATGTGTTATGTCTTGTAAACGTAATCAAACATTTCACTTAGGTGTGTGGGTTAACAAAAACCCATATTGTATGAAACATTCAGTTTTACATTCAAGTTTTATCTAACAATTGCATTCATGCTAGGACTACAGTAAACAACACTTTTTACTAAAGGAAATGAAATAGTTCATTAAACAAGACACATTGTTTTAAATGTATGCAATACGACCACACTAAAAACAACAGTGAAACTTTTCATTGAAATACCATACGAGATTGTGCATATTCAATGGATTTCTCCTGGTGCTTTTTTTCCATCAGTCTTTTCATATTCTTGTTCTCTACTCAGGTGTCTCCTGTTCCTTTGGTGATGTCTGCTGTACACACATGGTATCATACACTTGAGCAAAGTGTGATACCGCCGTTTCTTCTTCTCCTAAAATAAAGATGAACATTGACAAAACTCAGAAGCACTCTTTTCTTTGATAGACGAACAAAACAATGCAAGAATAACCATACTCTCTGTTCCTTGCTCATTTCTACCTACCTGTTTGACCACTTTGTCTCCTTCAGTCAGGACAGGGTCCTGGGGCTGACTCTGAGCAATCTGAGAAGAGCTCTCTGTGATCTTCTCCCCTACATTGGCTACATTGTGCTCTGTTTGAAATCCAGGGATCGCCTCCGGTAAGTTCCTCGGTCCTTTTTGGGACTTGAATGGGTAGAGGAAATATTGTGACTACATTTCATTGTCATGCACTGATATGTTCTGGTTTGAGTTTGATTACAGTAGGCGTTCAAGTACTTCCTTTTTATTCTAGATTGGCAGTGTTTGAGATGGTAGGAACTTGTCATATTCTCAACTTATTTTCTTTCTGAGACTGAATGCTCTGTAAACATACTATTTTAGCAATTCTTAGAAATCTGAAAGCAGTGTTACCTGTATCATTTTTTGTCTTGGTAGTAGTATTGCAGCTCCAACATCAGCACTTAAATGATGGTTTGTGATGTTACTTGTCCTTGGAGTTAGTAGACTCCTGAGAAGTCAAGAGAAATCTTACGTAAGCATGAATTATATTTCACTTTCGAAAGCAAAGTACACGTCAAGTACTTTGAAGGCATTTGTTGATACTTTTAAGCACTTTCATTGATGATTATTATTATTATTCAATTAGTTATTACAAGTCCAACATTCTCTACATTATCACACTCCATATTCAGAATGTGGGAATACAGTTGTTTTAAGGAAATGCCACTGAATATATAGTAGCTGCACTCTACAAAGATGAGTTTGCTAATTATTCAGTCAGGGACACAGCTTATACTTCAGTAGTCTTAGATCATTTAATGATGATGATTATACTTTATAACTAGAAGAAGCCCCATATCCTGTTCATCGCCCCTTTTTCAGTCATGTGGATTAACTTATACCTGAAGTGGTTAATTCTCACCTAGACATCTCAAAGAACAACTGAATCTCTACCAAGGGTGAATGTGTCCTTCCTCTTAATGTCTAAAAGAAAAGGTTAAAATTCATTGAAGCAAAATGCAACAACCCAAAATGTTGGGGAGGTCGTTTCCACAGTTATTTCATATGACAGTGCTTGGAGTGAAAGTACATGACCATGGTGAAGAAGTAAAAACACTTTACCTTGTTCCTCCTGACTGATGTCCTTATGCGTGTTTTGCACAGTTGAGCGTTTTGTGTCTTGTCATCTGTGTAGGCAACAGCCCTCTTCCCTGGGATAGAACTAGATGATATTTAGACACGTTAATTTGACTTCTCCATTGCTCACATTGATGTGGATATGATTGTAATGCTCTGTTTTGTGGGCTTCCCAAGAAAACAATAAATCCCTTACTACTTGTTCAAAATGCAGTAGCACAGATCCTAACAAATTCAAGAAAGAGAATATCATTCCTGTTTTGAAAAACCTTCACTGGTCACCTGTATTATCTAGGATCAATCTGAAAGTTCTTTTACTTGTTTTTAAAGCTTTAAACGACCTAGCACGTCTGTACCGTACTGAATGTCTGTCTTCATATGTTCCTATACGTGAGCTGAGATCTGCACATACTGGCCTACTGCAAATACCACATGTGAAATACAGAAAGAGTGGAGAGGCTGCCTTTTGTTTTTATGCTTCTAAATGATGAAACTCACTACCACTGTCAAGCTTGGTACATTGTTTTAAAAAACATTTGAAAATATATTTTTTTAATTTTGCTTTTAGTTAAAGTGGTTCTTTGTTCTTTCTATTTCGGTTTCTTTTTTTAGTTCTCTTTAATTGTTCTTATTTTATTACGACTTTCCTAATTTTTATGTATTTATTTAATTGACATTTATGTTGCTTTACTGTATTGCTGTGTTTTCCTTTGCAACTGAAAGTATATCTCTTAATTTTAATATTTTCTTTTTACGCTTGGTTTGTAAAGCACCAAAGCACTATTTGTATGAAAGGTGCTCTATAAATAAAGTTTATTAACATTATTATTATTATTATTATTATTATTATTATTATTATTATACTTTGTTACACTTTTGGTTAGGACAGAGATTCTAGTAGAGGTGGCCTGTTTTACCCCTGTTCCAAAAAATTGGAAAACTACCTTCAGAATACACTGACAGTGACCATCTACTGTCTCCTCTGTGTATTGTCATCATGCATATCTTGTGTATTATTTATTGTTGTTGGATTTGTCATTCTGTAAAGAAGCCACCTTTCAAGGCGCTATATCAAATAATGTTTGTTATTATTATTGACATTTTTCATCGTTAAATCTGGCGAAGAGTCTTAAGAGAATATCAAAGAACACGTTGCTCTTACCTATCCATTCCAAGAAATGCCCTCAGCTCGGATTGCAGAGATTGACCTCTCTGTCTCAAATTCTGAGAAACATAGACACGATTGAAAAAGAGCATTTCTTAAGATTCACATAACATCACCAGTCAACATTTGCCACTTGACATCAGTAGAAACCATAGAGTACATGACATTTCCAATCAGTTTTCTTTCAAGGTACAATACCAATCACCTTGCCAGAAAAGTTATACTGCGGTAGATAAATATTACAAATGTCAGATACACGCAAAGTTGTTTGGATTACTATGAAAAGATTGGCAAAATATATTTCTGTTCATTATATTTCTGAGAATGACAGAGCTAAAGAGAAAAAAATGCTAACCTTTATCTCTGCAGACAGGATCGCAAGGGATTCCATTATACTGGGTTCCTATATAACAAATAATACATTATTCCAAAAACATGATATTTCTCTGTAAATTGGCAGCATGATTGTTTATCATTACAATATGAGTTAGCTTTAATTTTGTAAACCCCAAGTAAACATAGTTTGTGCCTTTCTCTGAACTTTTTTGCATTTCAATTCAGTTGTTTGTAAGCTTATTTTACAGTTGCTAGGTTCATGAAGTTCCTGAACTGTGCAGTATTTCTTTTGGGTTTGGTGCGAATCATATTCTAACGGTTGGGGGAAAAAAGCACAGGTACCATCCCACCATTAAACCCTGAAACTTACCTTAGCCGATTCTTCAACGAAACCAGACATGTTAACTGAGTGTTACAGTATGTTTCAAAGTGTGTATATTAAACACAACTGAGGTTCTGTTGTCTCCTTGGAGACACTTGGAACTCCTGTGATGCTGGTCCGTGTTCTATGACATCATTAGTTCTAAATGTAAATGCAGGTATTGGCACAACATAGTAAAATGATGTAAAGTTATGGATCCATTTATGATTTTCACTCAGTGCGAAAGAGTTCCTGTCGTGTAGTTAAACTTTGTGTTACGGAGGGTTAACTGGGGTTCTGGCTACTAGTTAGGCTTGGTCATTCAGTCATCTGCTTCATGCAATAGGAAGCTAAGAGATCTGTGTTTTAGTTTTACTGTTTGTTTTTGTTCTATAGATTTACAGTAGTTATTGGTCAGCTCACTTTAAAATTGCTTTAACTAGATTCATGAAAGTCCTGAACTGTATTTCTTTTGGGTTTTGTGCAAATCATATTCTAATAGGTATTTGAAAAAGAGTATATGATAACAATTAAGTTTAGTATATTCCAAAAAAAAGTTAAAAAGTAAAAGGTATACACAGCCAAATGAAACGCTGAAACTTACCTTAGCTGATTCTTCAGCTAAACCAGACAGACTTCTCAAATTCTCAAATATTGTCAAATCTTGGGGGTGCAGAGGTGGTGGAGCCCTATACCAACAGACTCACAGCTGAAATTGCTGTGAAAAGGGCTTCTACCAAATATGAACACGTGGGTGAAAATGTATACAATTGTAAGGTTTCATTTTTTCCCATTAAAAGTGGTATAAAATATGTGGTGTGAGAACGAAGTCCTCATTTAAGTGCATGAAACTCAGGCACTGGCGCAACAAACTGAACAAAGTTCAAGGGGGTATACGCTTTCTGTAGACACTTTATTTCCTCTTTTTCCATACTTGAAGAAATGATTTGGGAAACCTGTGGGACACTGGAGGTCATTATACATGAGCCTCTTTATGCACCTTTTAAGCCACTGAAACCTAGTTCCCTTGTTACAAGGTCTAATATTACAGTAGGTGTGGTTTCCGTCTCCTAATTTCTGAGAATGATAAAATTGGGGAATAAGTTGTAGGGAATACCACTCTTGCACTTCTAAGAAAAGACTATCTCAAATGAAACTCGCTATAGAAAGACATCTTGTTGAAAAATTCTTTATTTTTTTTCATTTCTAAAGTCCTTCAAAAATGTTTTGTTTGTGACTTTCTCTGTTGTTCCCTTTCACACTCAACTGAAGTATGTGTTATGTCTTGTAAACGTAATCAAACATTTCACTTAGGTGTGTGGGTTAACAAAAACCCATATTGTATGAAACATTCAGTTTTACATTCAAGTTTTATCTAACAATTGCATTCATGCTAGGACTACAGTAAACAACACTTTTTACTAAAGGAAATGAAATAGTTCATTAAACAAGACACATTGTTTTAAATGTATGCAATACGACCACACTAAAAACAACAGTGAAACTTTTTATTGAAATACCATGCGAGATTGTGCATATTCAGTGGATTTCTCCTGGTGCTTTTTTTCCATCAGTCTTTTCATATTCTTGTTCTCTACTCAGGTGTCTCCTGTTCCTTTGGTGATGTCTGCTGTACACACATGGTATCATACACTTGAGCAAAGTGTGATACCACCGTTTCTTCTTCTCCTAAAATAAAGATGAACATTGACAAAACTCAGAAGCACTCTTTTCTTTGATAGACGAACAAAACAATGCAAGAATAACCATACTCTCTGTTCCTTGCTCATTTCTACCTACCTGTTTGACCACTTTGTCTCCTTCAGTCAGGACAGGGTCCTGGGGCTGACTCTGAGCAATCTGAGAAGAGCTCTCTGTGATCTTCTCCCCTACATTGGCTACATTGTGCTCTGTTTGAAATCCAGGGATCGCCTCCGGTAAGTTCCTCGGTCCTTTTTGGGACTTGAATGGGTAGAGGAAATATTGTGACTACATTTCATTGTCATGCACTGATATGTTCTGGTTTGAGTTTGATTACAGTAGGCGTTCAAGTACTTCCTTTTTATTCTAGATTGGCAGTGTTTGAGATGGTAGGAACTTGTCATATTCTCAACTTATTTTCTTTCTGAGACTGAATGCTCTGTAAACATACTATTTTAGCAATTCTTAGAAATCTGAAAGCAGTGTTACCTGTATCATTTTTTGTCTTGGTAGTAGTATTGCAGCTCCAACATCAGCACTTAAATGATGGTTTGTGATGTTACTTGTCCTTGGAGTTAGTAGACTCCTGAGAAGTCAAGAGAAATCTTACGTAAGCATGAATTATATTTCACTTTCGAAAGCAAAGTACACGTCAAGTACTTTGAAGGCATTTGTTGATACTTTTAAGCACTTTCATTGATTATTATTATTATTATTCAATTAGTTATTACAAGTCCAACATTCTCTACATTATCACACTCCATATTCAGAATGTGGGAATACAGTTGTTTTAAGGAAATGCCACTGAATATATAGTAGCTGCACTCTACAAAGATGAGTTTGCTAATTATTCAGTCAGGGACACAGCTTATACTTCAGTAGTCTTAGATCATTTAATGATGATGATTATACTTTATAACTAGAAGAAGCCCCATATCCTGTTCATCGCCCCTTTTTCAGTCATGTGGATTAACTTATACCTGAAGTGGTTAATTCTCACCTAGACATCTCAAAGAACAACTGAATCTCTACCAAGGGTGAATGTGTCCTTCCTCTTAATGTCTAAAAGAAAAGGTTAAAATTCATTGAAGCAAAATGCAACAACCCAAAATGTTGGGGAGGTCGTTTCCACAGTTATTTCATATGACAGTGCTTGGAGTGAAAGTACATGACCATGGTGAAGAAGTAAAAACACTTTACCTTGTTCCTCCTGACTGATGTCCTTATGCGTGTTTTGCACAGTTGAGCGTTTTGTGTCTTGTCATCTGTGTAGGCAACAGCCCTCTTCCCTGGGATAGAACTAGATGATATTTAGACACGTTAATTTGACTTCTCCATTGCTCACATTGATGTGATATGATTGTAATGCTCTGTTTTGTGGGCTTCCCAAGAAAACAATAAATCCCTTACTACTTGTTCAAAATGCAGTAGCACAGATCCTAACAAATACAAGAAAGAGAATATCATTCCTGTTTTGAAAAACCTTCACTGGTCACCTGTATTATCTAGGATCAATCTGAAAGTTCTTTTACTTGTTTTTAAAGCTTTAAACGACCTAGCACGTCTGTACCGTACTGAATGTCTGTCTTCATATGTTCCTATACGTGAGCTGAGATCTGCACATACTGGCCTACTGCAAATACCACATGTGAAATACAGAAAGAGTGGAGAGGCTGCCTTTTGTTTTTATGCTTCTAAATGATGAAACTCACTACCACTGTCAAGCTCGGTACATTGTTTTAAAAAACATTTGAAAATATATTTTTTTAATTTTGCTTTTAGTTAAAGTGGTTCTTTGTTCTTTCTATTTCGGTTTCTTTTTTTAGTTCTCTTTAATTGTTCTTATTTTATTACGACTTTCCTAATTTTTATGTATTTATTTAATTGACATTTATGTTGCTTTACTGTATTGCTGTGTTTTCCTTTGCAACTGAAAGTATATCTCTTAATTTTAATATTTTCTTTTTACGCTTGGTTTGTAAAGCACCAAAGCACTATTTGTATGAAAGGTGCTCTATAAATAAAGTTTATTAACATCATTATTATTATTATTATTATTATTATTATTATTATTATTATTATACTTTGTTACACTTTTGGTTAGGACAGAGATTCTAGTAGAGGTGGCCTGTTTTACCCCTGTTCCAAAAAATTGGAAAACTACCTTCAGAATACACTGACAGTGACCATCTACTGTCTCCTCTGTGTATTGTCATCATGCATATCTTGTGTATTATTTATTGTTGTTGGATTTGTCATTCTGTAAAGAAGCCACCTTTCAAGGCGCTATATCAAATAATGTTTGTTATTATTATTGACATTTTTCATCGTTAAATCTGGCGAAGAGTCTTAAGAGAATATCAAAGAACACGTTGCTCTTACCTATCCATTCCAAGAAATGCCCTCAGCTCGGATTGCAGAGATTGACCTCTCTGTCTCAAATTCTGAGAAACATAGACACGATTGAAAAAGAGCATTTCTTAAGATTCACATAACATCACCAGTCAACATTTGCCACTTGACATCAGTAGAAACCATAGAGTACATGACATTTCCAATCAGTTTTCTTTCAAGGTACAATACCAATCACCTTGCCAGAAAAGTTATACTGCGGTAGATAAATATTACAAATGTCAGATACACGCAAAGTTGTTTGGATTACTATGAAAAGATTGGCAAAATATATTTCTGTTCATTATATTTCTGAGAATGACAGAGCTAAAGAGAAAAAAATGCTAACCTTTATCTCTGCAGACAGGATCGCAAGGGATTCCATTATACTGGGTTCCTATATAACAAATAATACATTATTCCAAAAACATGATATTTCTCTGTAAATTGGCAGCATGATTGTTTATCATTACAATATGAGTTAGCTTTAATTTTGTAAACCCCAAGTAAACATAGTTTGTGCCTTTCTCTGAACTTTTTTGCATTTCAATTCAGTTGTTTGTAAGCTTATTTTACAGTTGCTAGGTTCATGAAGTTCCTGAACTGTGCAGTATTTCTTTTGGGTTTGGTGCGAATCATATTCTAACGGTTGGGGGAAAAAAGCACAGGTACCATCCCACCATTAAACCCTGAAACTTACCTTAGCCGATTCTTCAACGAAACCAGACATGTTAACTGAGTGTTACAGTATGTTTCAAAGTGTGTATATTAAACACAACTGAGGTTCTGTTGTCTCCTTGGAGACACTTGGAACTCCTGTGATGCTGGTCCGTGTTCTATGACATCATTAGTTCTAAATGTAAATGCAGGTATTGGCACAACATAGTAAAATGATGTAAAGTTATGGATCCATTTATGATTTTCACTCAGTGCGAAAGAGTTCCTGTCGTGTAGTTAAACTTTGTGTTACGGAGGGTTAACTGGGGTTCTGGCTACTAGTTAGGCTTGGTCATTCAGTCATCTGCTTCATGCAATAGGAAGCTAAGAGATCTGTGTTTTAGTTTTACTGTTTGTTTTTGTTCTATAGATTTACAGTAGTTATTGGTCAGCTCACTTTAAAATTGCTTTAACTAGATTCATGAAAGTCCTGAACTGTATTTCTTTTGGGTTTTGTGCAAATCATATTCTAATAGGTATTTGAAAAAGAGTATATGATAACAATTAAGTTTAGTATATTCCAAAAAAAAGTTAAAAAGTAAAAGGTATACACAGCCAAATGAAACGCTGAAACTTACCTTAGCTGATTCTTCAGCTAAACCAGACAGACTTCTCAAATTCTCAAATATTGTCAAATCTTGGGGGTGCAGAGGTGGTGGAGCCCTATACCAACAGACTCACAGCTGAAATTGCTGTGAAAAGGGCTTCTACCAAATATGAACACGTGGGTGAAAATGTATACAATTGTAAGGTTTCATTTTTTCCCATTAAAAGTGGTATAAAATATGTGGTGTGAGAACGAAGTCCTCATTTAAGTGCATGAAACTCAGGCACTGGCGCAACAAACTGAACAAAGTTCAAGGGGGTATACGCTTTCTGTAGACACTTTATTTCCTCTTTTTCCATACTTGAAGAAATGATTTGGGAAACCTGTGGGACACTGGAGGTCATTATACATGAGCCTCTTTATGCACCTTTTAAGCCACTGAAACCTAGTTCCCTTGTTACAAGGTCTAATATTACAGTAGGCGTGGTTTCGGTCTCCTAATTTCTGAGAATGATAAAATTGGGGAATAAGTTGTAGGGAATACCACTCTTGCACTTCTAAGAAAAGACTATCTCAAATGAAACTCGCTATAGAAAGACATCTTGTTGAAAAATTCTTTATTTTTTTTCATTTCTAAAGTCCTTCAAAAATGTTTTGTTTGTGACTTTCTCTGTTGTTCCCTTTCACACTCAACTGAAGTATGTGTTATGTCTTGTAAACGTAATCAAACATTTCACTTAGGTGTGTGGGTTAACAAAAACCCATATTGTATGAAACATTCAGTTTTACATTCAAGTTTTATCTAACAATTGCATTCATGCTAGGACTACAGTAAACAACACTTTTTACTAAAGGAAATGAAATAGTTCATTAAACAAGACACATTGTTTTAAATGTATGCAATACGACCACACTAAAAACAACAGTGAAACTTTTCATTGAAATACCATACGAGATTGTGCATATTCAATGGATTTCTCCTGGTGCTTTTTTTCCATCAGTCTTTTCATATTCTTGTTCTCTACTCAGGTGTCTCCTGTTCCTTTGGTGATGTCTGCTGTACACACATGGTATCATACACTTGAGCAAAGTGTGATACCGCCGTTTCTTCTTCTCCTAAAATAAAGATGAACATTGACAAAACTCAGAAGCACTCTTTTCTTTGATAGACGAACAAAACAATGCAAGAATAACCATACTCTCTGTTCCTTGCTCATTTCTACCTACCTGTTTGACCACTTTGTCTCCTTCAGTCAGGACAGGGTCCTGGGGCTGACTCTGAGCAATCTGAGAAGAGCTCTCTGTGATCTTCTCCCCTACATTGGCTACATTGTGCTCTGTTTGAAATCCAGGGATCGCCTCCGGTAAGTTCCTCGGTCCTTTTTGGGACTTGAATGGGTAGAGGAAATATTGTGACTACATTTCATTGTCATGCACTGATATGTTCTGGTTTGAGTTTGATTACAGTAGGCGTTCAAGTACTTCCTTTTTATTCTAGATTGGCAGTGTTTGAGATGGTAGGAACTTGTCATATTCTCAACTTATTTTCTTTCTGAGACTGAATGCTCTGTAAACATACTATTTTAGCAATTCTTAGAAATCTGAAAGCAGTGTTACCTGTATCATTTTTTGTCTTGGTAGTAGTATTGCAGCTCCAACATCAGCACTTAAATGATGGTTTGTGATGTTACTTGTCCTTGGAGTTAGTAGACTCCTGAGAAGTCAAGAGAAATCTTACGTAAGCATGAATTATATTTCACTTTCGAAAGCAAAGTACACGTCAAGTACTTTGAAGGCATTTGTTGATACTTTTAAGCACTTTCATTGATGATTATTATTATTATTCAATTAGTTATTACAAGTCCAACATTCTCTACATTATCACACTCCATATTCAGAATGTGGGAATACAGTTGTTTTAAGGAAATGCCACTGAATATATAGTAGCTGCACTCTACAAAGATGAGTTTGCTAATTATTCAGTCAGGGACACAGCTTATACTTCAGTAGTCTTAGATCATTTAATGATGATGATTATACTTTATAACTAGAAGAAGCCCCATATCCTGTTCATCGCCCCTTTTTCAGTCATGTGGATTAACTTATACCTGAAGTGGTTAATTCTCACCTAGACATCTCAAAGAACAACTGAATCTCTACCAAGGGTGAATGTGTCCTTCCTCTTAATGTCTAAAAGAAAAGGTTAAAATTCATTGAAGCAAAATGCAACAACCCAAAATGTTGGGGAGGTCGTTTCCACAGTTATTTCATATGACAGTGCTTGGAGTGAAAGTACATGACCATGGTGAAGAAGTAAAAACACTTTACCTTGTTCCTCCTGACTGATGTCCTTATGCGTGTTTTGCACAGTTGAGCGTTTTGTGTCTTGTCATCTGTGTAGGCAACAGCCCTCTTCCCTGGGATAGAACTAGATGATATTTAGACACGTTAATTTGACTTCTCCATTGCTCACATTGATGTGGATATGATTGTAATGCTCTGTTTTGTGGGCTTCCCAAGAAAACAATAAATCCCTTACTACTTGTTCAAAATGCAGTAGCACAGATCCTAACAAATTCAAGAAAGAGAATATCATTCCTGTTTTGAAAAACCTTCACTGGTCACCTGTATTATCTAGGATCAATCTGAAAGTTCTTTTACTTGTTTTTAAAGCTTTAAACGACCTAGCACGTCTGTACCGTACTGAATGTCTGTCTTCATATGTTCCTATACGTGAGCTGAGATCTGCACATACTGGCCTACTGCAAATACCACATGTGAAATACAGAAAGAGTGGAGAGGCTGCCTTTTGTTTTTATGCTTCTAAATGATGAAACTCACTACCACTGTCAAGCTTGGTACATTGTTTTAAAAAACATTTGAAAATATATTTTTTTAATTTTGCTTTTAGTTAAAGTGGTTCTTTGTTCTTTCTATTTCGGTTTCTTTTTTTAGTTCTCTTTAATTGTTCTTATTTTATTACGACTTTCCTAATTTTTATGTATTTATTTAATTGACATTTATGTTGCTTTACTGTATTGCTGTGTTTTCCTTTGCAACTGAAAGTATATCTCTTAATTTTAATATTTTCTTTTTACGCTTGGTTTGTAAAGCACCAAAGCACTATTTGTATGAAAGGTGCTCTATAAATAAAGTTTATTAACATTATTATTATTATTATTATTATTATTATTATTATTATTATACTTTGTTACACTTTTGGTTAGGACAGAGATTCTAGTAGAGGTGGCCTGTTTTACCCCTGTTCCAAAAAATTGGAAAACTACCTTCAGAATACACTGACAGTGACCATCTACTGTCTCCTCTGTGTATTGTCATCATGCATATCTTGTGTATTATTTATTGTTGTTGGATTTGTCATTCTGTAAAGAAGCCACCTTTCAAGGCGCTATATCAAATAATGTTTGTTATTATTATTGACATTTTTCATCGTTAAATCTGGCGAAGAGTCTTAAGAGAATATCAAAGAACACGTTGCTCTTACCTATCCATTCCAAGAAATGCCCTCAGCTCGGATTGCAGAGATTGACCTCTCTGTCTCAAATTCTGAGAAACATAGACACGATTGAAAAAGAGCATTTCTTAAGATTCACATAACATCACCAGTCAACATTTGCCACTTGACATCAGTAGAAACCATAGAGTACATGACATTTCCAATCAGTTTTCTTTCAAGGTACAATACCAATCACCTTGCCAGAAAAGTTATACTGCGGTAGATAAATATTACAAATGTCAGATACACGCAAAGTTGTTTGGATTACTATGAAAAGATTGGCAAAATATATTTCTGTTCATTATATTTCTGAGAATGACAGAGCTAAAGAGAAAAAAATGCTAACCTTTATCTCTGCAGACAGGATCGCAAGGGATTCCATTATACTGGGTTCCTATATAACAAATAATACATTATTCCAAAAACATGATATTTCTCTGTAAATTGGCAGCATGATTGTTTATCATTACAATATGAGTTAGCTTTAATTTTGTAAACCCCAAGTAAACATAGTTTGTGCCTTTCTCTGAACTTTTTTGCATTTCAATTCAGTTGTTTGTAAGCTTATTTTACAGTTGCTAGGTTCATGAAGTTCCTGAACTGTGCAGTATTTCTTTTGGGTTTGGTGCGAATCATATTCTAACGGTTGGGGGAAAAAAGCACAGGTACCATCCCACCATTAAACCCTGAAACTTACCTTAGCCGATTCTTCAACGAAACCAGACATGTTAACTGAGTGTTACAGTATGTTTCAAAGTGTGTATATTAAACACAACTGAGGTTCTGTTGTCTCCTTGGAGACACTTGGAACTCCTGTGATGCTGGTCCGTGTTCTATGACATCATTAGTTCTAAATGTAAATGCAGGTATTGGCACAACATAGTAAAATGATGTAAAGTTATGGATCCATTTATGATTTTCACTCAGTGCGAAAGAGTTCCTGTCGTGTAGTTAAACTTTGTGTTACGGAGGGTTAACTGGGGTTCTGGCTACTAGTTAGGCTTGGTCATTCAGTCATCTGCTTCATGCAATAGGAAGCTAAGAGATCTGTGTTTTAGTTTTACTGTTTGTTTTTGTTCTATAGATTTACAGTAGTTATTGGTCAGCTCACTTTAAAATTGCTTTAACTAGATTCATGAAAGTCCTGAACTGTATTTCTTTTGGGTTTTGTGCAAATCATATTCTAATAGGTATTTGAAAAAGAGTATATGATAACAATTAAGTTTAGTATATTCCAAAAAAAAGTTAAAAAGTAAAAGGTATACACAGCCAAATGAAACGCTGAAACTTACCTTAGCTGATTCTTCAGCTAAACCAGACAGACTTCTCAAATTCTCAAATATTGTCAAATCTTGGGGGTGCAGAGGTGGTGGAGCCCTATACCAACAGACTCACAGCTGAAATTGCTGTGAAAAGGGCTTCTACCAAATATGAACACGTGGGTGAAAATGTATACAATTGTAAGGTTTCATTTTTTCCCATTAAAAGTGGTATAAAATATGTGGTGTGAGAACGAAGTCCTCATTTAAGTGCATGAAACTCAGGCACTGGCGCAACAAACTGAACAAAGTTCAAGGGGGTATACGCTTTCTGTAGACACTTTATTTCCTCTTTTTCCATACTTGAAGAAATGATTTGGGAAACCTGTGGGACACTGGAGGTCATTATACATGAGCCTCTTTATGCACCTTTTAAGCCACTGAAACCTAGTTCCCTTGTTACAAGGTCTAATATTACAGTAGGTGTGGTTTCCGTCTCCTAATTTCTGAGAATGATAAAATTGGGGAATAAGTTGTAGGGAATACCACTCTTGCACTTCTAAGAAAAGACTATCTCAAATGAAACTCGCTATAGAAAGACATCTTGTTGAAAAATTCTTTATTTTTTTTCATTTCTAAAGTCCTTCAAAAATGTTTTGTTTGTGACTTTCTCTGTTGTTCCCTTTCACACTCAACTGAAGTATGTGTTATGTCTTGTAAACGTAATCAAACATTTCACTTAGGTGTGTGGGTTAACAAAAACCCATATTGTATGAAACATTCAGTTTTACATTCAAGTTTTATCTAACAATTGCATTCATGCTAGGACTACAGTAAACAACACTTTTTACTAAAGGAAATGAAATAGTTCATTAAACAAGACACATTGTTTTAAATGTATGCAATACGACCACACTAAAAACAACAGTGAAACTTTTTATTGAAATACCATGCGAGATTGTGCATATTCAGTGGATTTCTCCTGGTGCTTTTTTTCCATCAGTCTTTTCATATTCTTGTTCTCTACTCAGGTGTCTCCTGTTCCTTTGGTGATGTCTGCTGTACACACATGGTATCATACACTTGAGCAAAGTGTGATACCACCGTTTCTTCTTCTCCTAAAATAAAGATGAACATTGACAAAACTCAGAAGCACTCTTTTCTTTGATAGACGAACAAAACAATGCAAGAATAACCATACTCTCTGTTCCTTGCTCATTTCTACCTACCTGTTTGACCACTTTGTCTCCTTCAGTCAGGACAGGGTCCTGGGGCTGACTCTGAGCAATCTGAGAAGAGCTCTCTGTGATCTTCTCCCCTACATTGGCTACATTGTGCTCTGTTTGAAATCCAGGGATCGCCTCCGGTAAGTTCCTCGGTCCTTTTTGGGACTTGAATGGGTAGAGGAAATATTGTGACTACATTTCATTGTCATGCACTGATATGTTCTGGTTTGAGTTTGATTACAGTAGGCGTTCAAGTACTTCCTTTTTATTCTAGATTGGCAGTGTTTGAGATGGTAGGAACTTGTCATATTCTCAACTTATTTTCTTTCTGAGACTGAATGCTCTGTAAACATACTATTTTAGCAATTCTTAGAAATCTGAAAGCAGTGTTACCTGTATCATTTTTTGTCTTGGTAGTAGTATTGCAGCTCCAACATCAGCACTTAAATGATGGTTTGTGATGTTACTTGTCCTTGGAGTTAGTAGACTCCTGAGAAGTCAAGAGAAATCTTACGTAAGCATGAATTATATTTCACTTTCGAAAGCAAAGTACACGTCAAGTACTTTGAAGGCATTTGTTGATACTTTTAAGCACTTTCATTGATTATTATTATTATTATTCAATTAGTTATTACAAGTCCAACATTCTCTACATTATCACACTCCATATTCAGAATGTGGGAATACAGTTGTTTTAAGGAAATGCCACTGAATATATAGTAGCTGCACTCTACAAAGATGAGTTTGCTAATTATTCAGTCAGGGACACAGCTTATACTTCAGTAGTCTTAGATCATTTAATGATGATGATTATACTTTATAACTAGAAGAAGCCCCATATCCTGTTCATCGCCCCTTTTTCAGTCATGTGGATTAACTTATACCTGAAGTGGTTAATTCTCACCTAGACATCTCAAAGAACAACTGAATCTCTACCAAGGGTGAATGTGTCCTTCCTCTTAATGTCTAAAAGAAAAGGTTAAAATTCATTGAAGCAAAATGCAACAACCCAAAATGTTGGGGAGGTCGTTTCCACAGTTATTTCATATGACAGTGCTTGGAGTGAAAGTACATGACCATGGTGAAGAAGTAAAAACACTTTACCTTGTTCCTCCTGACTGATGTCCTTATGCGTGTTTTGCACAGTTGAGCGTTTTGTGTCTTGTCATCTGTGTAGGCAACAGCCCTCTTCCCTGGGATAGAACTAGATGATATTTAGACACGTTAATTTGACTTCTCCATTGCTCACATTGATGTGATATGATTGTAATGCTCTGTTTTGTGGGCTTCCCAAGAAAACAATAAATCCCTTACTACTTGTTCAAAATGCAGTAGCACAGATCCTAACAAATACAAGAAAGAGAATATCATTCCTGTTTTGAAAAACCTTCACTGGTCACCTGTATTATCTAGGATCAATCTGAAAGTTCTTTTACTTGTTTTTAAAGCTTTAAACGACCTAGCACGTCTGTACCGTACTGAATGTCTGTCTTCATATGTTCCTATACGTGAGCTGAGATCTGCACATACTGGCCTACTGCAAATACCACATGTGAAATACAGAAAGAGTGGAGAGGCTGCCTTTTGTTTTTATGCTTCTAAATGATGAAACTCACTACCACTGTCAAGCTCGGTACATTGTTTTAAAAAACATTTGAAAATATATTTTTTTAATTTTGCTTTTAGTTAAAGTGGTTCTTTGTTCTTTCTATTTCGGTTTCTTTTTTTAGTTCTCTTTAATTGTTCTTATTTTATTACGACTTTCCTAATTTTTATGTATTTATTTAATTGACATTTATGTTGCTTTACTGTATTGCTGTGTTTTCCTTTGCAACTGAAAGTATATCTCTTAATTTTAATATTTTCTTTTTACGCTTGGTTTGTAAAGCACCAAAGCACTATTTGTATGAAAGGTGCTCTATAAATAAAGTTTATTAACATCATTATTATTATTATTATTATTATTATTATTATTATTATTATTATACTTTGTTACACTTTTGGTTAGGACAGAGATTCTAGTAGAGGTGGCCTGTTTTACCCCTGTTCCAAAAAATTGGAAAACTACCTTCAGAATACACTGACAGTGACCATCTACTGTCTCCTCTGTGTATTGTCATCATGCATATCTTGTGTATTATTTATTGTTGTTGGATTTGTCATTCTGTAAAGAAGCCACCTTTCAAGGCGCTATATCAAATAATGTTTGTTATTATTATTGACATTTTTCATCGTTAAATCTGGCGAAGAGTCTTAAGAGAATATCAAAGAACACGTTGCTCTTACCTATCCATTCCAAGAAATGCCCTCAGCTCGGATTGCAGAGATTGACCTCTCTGTCTCAAATTCTGAGAAACATAGACACGATTGAAAAAGAGCATTTCTTAAGATTCACATAACATCACCAGTCAACATTTGCCACTTGACATCAGTAGAAACCATAGAGTACATGACATTTCCAATCAGTTTTCTTTCAAGGTACAATACCAATCACCTTGCCAGAAAAGTTATACTGCGGTAGATAAATATTACAAATGTCAGATACACGCAAAGTTGTTGGGATTACTATGAAAAGATTGGCAAAATATATTTCTGTTCATTATATTTCTGAGAATGACAGAGCTAAAGAGAAAAAAATGCTAACCTTTATCTCTGCAGACAGGATCGCAAGGGATTCCATTATACTGGGTTCCTATATAACAAATAATACATTATTCCAAAAACATGATATTTCTCTGTAAATTGGCAGCATGATTGTTTATCATTACAATATGAGTTAGCTTTAATTTTGTAAACCCCAAGTAAACATAGTTTGTGCCTTTCTCTGAACTTTTTTGCATTTCAATTCAGTTGTTTGTAAGCTTATTTTACAGTTGCTAGGTTCATGAAGTTCCTGAACTGTGCAGTATTTCTTTTGGGTTTGGTGCGAATCATATTCTAACGGTTGGGGGAAAAAAGCACAGGTACCATCCCACCATTAAACCCTGAAACTTACCTTAGCCGATTCTTCAACGAAACCAGACATGTTAACTGAGTGTTACAGTATGTTTCAAAGTGTGTATATTAAACACAACTGAGGTTCTGTTGTCTCCTTGGAGACACTTGGAACTCCTGTGATGCTGGTCCGTGTTCTATGACATCATTAGTTCTAAATGTAAATGCAGGTATTGGCACAACATAGTAAAATGATGTAAAGTTATGGATCCATTTATGATTTTCACTCAGTGCGAAAGAGTTCCTGTCGTGTAGTTAAACTTTGTGTTACGGAGGGTTAACTGGGGTTCTGGCTACTAGTTAGGCTTGGTCATTCAGTCATCTGCTTCATGCAATAGGAAGCTAAGAGATCTGTGTTTTAGTTTTACTGTTTGTTTTTGTTCTATAGATTTACAGTAGTTATTGGTCAGCTCACTTTAAAATTGCTTTAACTAGATTCATGAAAGTCCTGAACTGTATTTCTTTTGGGTTTTGTGCAAATCATATTCTAATAGGTATTTGAAAAAGAGTATATGATAACAATTAAGTTTAGTATATTCCAAAAAAAAGTTAAAAAGTAAAAGGTATACACAGCCAAATGAAACGCTGAAACTTACCTTAGCTGATTCTTCAGCTAAACCAGACAGACTTCTCAAATTCTCAAATATTGTCAAATCTTGGGGGTGCAGAGGTGGTGGAGCCCTATACCAACAGACTCACAGCTGAAATTGCTGTGAAAAGGGCTTCTACCAAATATGAACACGTGGGTGAAAATGTATACAATTGTAAGGTTTCATTTTTTCCCATTAAAAGTGGTATAAAATATGTGGTGTGAGAACGAAGTCCTCATTTAAGTGCATGAAACTCAGGCACTGGCGCAACAAACTGAACAAAGTTCAAGGGGGTATACGCTTTCTGTAGACACTTTATTTCCTCTTTTTCCATACTTGAAGAAATGATTTGGGAAACCTGTGGGACACTGGAGGTCATTATACATGAGCCTCTTTATGCACCTTTTAAGCCACTGAAACCTAGTTCCCTTGTTACAAGGTCTAATATTACAGTAGGTGTGGTTTCCGTCTCCTAATTTCTGAGAATGATAAAATTGGGGAATAAGTTGTAGGGAATACCACTCTTGCACTTCTAAGAAAAGACTATCTCAAATGAAACTCGCTATAGAAAGACATCTTGTTGAAAAATTCTTTATTTTTTTTCATTTCTAAAGTCCTTCAAAAATGTTTTGTTTGTGACTTTCTCTGTTGTTCCCTTTCACACTCAACTGAAGTATGTGTTATGTCTTGTAAACGTAATCAAACATTTCACTTAGGTGTGTGGGTTAACAAAAACCCATATTGTATGAAACATTCAGTTTTACATTCAAGTTTTATCTAACAATTGCATTCATGCTAGGACTACAGTAAACAACACTTTTTACTAAAGGAAATGAAATAGTTCATTAAACAAGACACATTGTTTTAAATGTATGCAATACGACCACACTAAAAACAACAGTGAAACTTTTCATTGAAATACCATACGAGATTGTGCATATTCAATGGATTTCTCCTGGTGCTTTTTTTCCATCAGTCTTTTCATATTCTTGTTCTCTACTCAGGTGTCTCCTGTTCCTTTGGTGATGTCTGCTGTACACACATGGTATCATACACTTGAGCAAAGTGTGATACCACCGTTTCTTCTTCTCCTAAAATAAAGATGAACATTGACAAAACTCAGAAGCACTCTTTTCTTTGATAGACGAACAAAACAATGCAAGAATAACCATACTCTCTGTTCCTTGCTCATTTCTACCTACCTGTTTGACCACTTTGTCTCCTTCAGTCAGGACAGGGTCCTGGGGCTGACTCTGAGCAATCTGAGAAGAGCTCTCTGTGATCTTCTCCCCTACATTGGCTACATTGTGCTCTGTTTGAAATCCAGGGATCGCCTCCGGTAAGTTCCTCGGTCCTTTTTGGGACTTGAATGGGTAGAGGAAATATTGTGACTACATTTCATTGTCATGCACTGATATGTTCTGGTTTGAGTTTGATTACAGTAGGCGTTCAAGTACTTCCTTTTTATTCTAGATTGGCAGTGTTTGAGATGGTAGGAACTTGTCATATTCTCAACTTATTTTCTTTCTGAGACTGAATGCTCTGTAAACATACTATTTTAGCAATTCTTAGAAATCTGAAAGCAGTGTTACCTGTATCATTTTTTGTCTTGGTAGTAGTATTGCAGCTCCAACATCAGCACTTAAATGATGGTTTGTGATGTTACTTGTCCTTGGAGTTAGTAGACTCCTGAGAAGTCAAGAGAAATCTTACGTAAGCATGAATTATATTTCACTTTCGAAAGCAAAGTACACGTCAAGTACTTTGAAGGCATTTGTTGATACTTTTAAGCACTTTCATTGATTATTATTATTATTATTCAATTAGTTATTACAAGTCCAACATTCTCTACATTATCACACTCCATATTCAGAATGTGGGAATACAGTTGTTTTAAGGAAATGCCACTGAATATATAGTAGCTGCACTCTACAAAGATGAGTTTGCTAATTATTCAGTCAGGGACACAGCTTATACTTCAGTAGTCTTAGATCATTTAATGATGATGATTATACTTTATAACTAGAAGAAGCCCCATATCCTGTTCATCGCCCCTTTTTCAGTCATGTGGATTAACTTATACCTGAAGTGGTTAATTCTCACCTAGACATCTCAAAGAACAACTGAATCTCTACCAAGGGTGAATGTGTCCTTCCTCTTAATGTCTAAAAGAAAAGGTTAAAATTCATTGAAGCAAAATGCAACAACCCAAAATGTTGGGGAGGTCGTTTCCACAGTTATTTCATATGACAGTGCTTGGAGTGAAAGTACATGACCATGGTGAAGAAGTAAAAACACTTTACCTTGTTCCTCCTGACTGATGTCCTTATGCGTGTTTTGCACAGTTGAGCGTTTTGTGTCTTGTCATCTGTGTAGGCAACAGCCCTCTTCCCTGGGATAGAACTAGATGATATTTAGACACGTTAATTTGACTTCTCCATTGCTCACATTGATGTGATATGATTGTAATGCTCTGTTTTGTGGGCTTCCCAAGAAAACAATAAATCCCTTACTACTTGTTCAAAATGCAGTAGCACAGATCCTAACAAATACAAGAAAGAGAATATCATTCCTGTTTTGAAAAACCTTCACTGGTCACCTGTATTATCTAGGATCAATCTGAAAGTTCTTTTACTTGTTTTTAAAGCTTTAAACGACCTAGCACGTCTGTACCGTACTGAATGTCTGTCTTCATATGTTCCTATACGTGAGCTGAGATCTGCACATACTGGCCTACTGCAAATACCACATGTGAAATACAGAAAGAGTGGAGAGGCTGCCTTTTGTTTTTATGCTTCTAAATGATGAAACTCACTACCACTGTCAAGCTCGGTACATTGTTTTAAAAAACATTTGAAAATATATTTTTTTAATTTTGCTTTTAGTTAAAGTGGTTCTTTGTTCTTTCTATTTCGGTTTCTTTTTTTAGTTCTCTTTAATTGTTCTTATTTTATTACGACTTTCCTAATTTTTATGTATTTATTTAATTGACATTTATGTTGCTTTACTGTATTGCTGTGTTTTCCTTTGCAACTGAAAGTATATCTCTTAATTTTAATATTTTCTTTTTACGCTTGGTTTGTAAAGCACCAAAGCACTATTTGTATGAAAGGTGCTCTATAAATAAAGTTTATTAATATTATTATTATTATTATTATTATTATTATACTTTGTTACACTTTTGGTTAGGACAGAGATTCTAGTAGAGGTGGCCTGTTTTACCCCTGTTCCAAAAAATTGGAAAACTACCTTCAGAATACACTGACAGTGACCATCTACTGTCTCCTCTGTGTATTGTCATCATGCATATCTTGTGTATTATTTATTGTTGTTGGTTTTGTCATTCTGTAAAGAAGCCACCTTTCAAGGCGCTATATCAAATAATGTTTGTTATTATTATTGACATTTTTCATCGTTAAATCTGGCGAAGAGTCTTAAGAGAATATCAAAGAATACGTTGCTCTTACCTATCCATTCCAAGAAATGCCCTCAGCTCGGATTGCAGAGATTGACCTCTCTATCTCAAATTCTGAGAAACATAGACACGATTGAAAAAGAGCATTTCTTAAGATTCACATAACATCACCAGTCAACATTTGCCACTTGACATCAATAGAAACCATAGAGTACATGACATTTCCAATCAGTTTTCTTTCAAGGTACAATACCAATCACCTTGCCAGAAAAGTTATACTGCGGTAGATAAATATTACAAATGTCAGATACACGCAGAGTTGTTTGGATTACTATGAAAAGATTGGCAAAATATATTTCTGTTCATTATATTTCTGGGAATGACAGAGCTCAAGAGAAAAAAATGCTAACCTTTATCTCTGCAGACAGGATCGCAAGGGATTCCATTATACTGGGTTCCTATATAACAAATAATACATTATTCCAAAAACATGATATTTCTCTGTAAATTGGCAGCATGATTGTTTATCATTACAATATGAGTTAGCTTTAATTTTGTAAACCCCAAGTAAACATAGTTTGTGCCTTTCTCTGAACTTTTTTGCATTTCAATTCAGTTGTTTGTAAGCTTATTTTACAGTTGCTAGGTTCATGAAGTTCCTGAACTGTGCAGTATTTCTTTTGGGTTTGGTGCGAATCATATTCTAACGGTTGGGGGAAAAAAGCACAGGTACCATCCCACCATTAAACCCTGAAACTTACCTTAGCCGATTCTTCAACGAAACCAGACATGTTAACTGAGTGTTACAGTATGTTTCAAAGTGTGTATATTAAACACAACTGAGGTTCTGTTGTCTCCTTGGAGACACTTGGAACTCCTGTGATGCTGGTCCGTGTTCTATGACATCATTAGTTCTAAATGTAAATGCAGGTATTGGCACAACATAGTAAAATGATGTAAAGTTATGGATCCATTTATGATTTTCACTCAGTGCGAAAGAGTTCCTGTCGTGTAGTTAAACTTTGTGTTACGGAGGGTTAACTGGGGTTCTGGCTACTAGTTAGGCTTGGTCATTCAGTCATCTGCTTCATGCAATAGGAAGCTAAGAGATCTGTGTTTTAGTTTTACTGTTTGTTTTTGTTCTATAGATTTACAGTAGTTATTGGTCAGCTCACTTTAAAATTGCTTTAACTAGATTCATGAAAGTCCTGAACTGTATTTCTTTTGGGTTTTGTGCAAATCATATTCTAATAGGTATTTGAAAAAGAGTATATGATAACAATTAAGTTTAGTATATTCCAAAAAAAAGTTAAAAAGTAAAAGGTATACACAGCCAAATGAAACGCTGAAACTTACCTTAGCTGATTCTTCAGCTAAACCAGACAGACTTCTCAAATTCTCAAATATTGTCAAATCTTGGGGGTGCAGAGGTGGTGGAGCCCTATACCAACAGACTCACAGCTGAAATTGCTGTGAAAAGGGCTTCTACCAAATATGAACACGTGGGTGAAAATGTATACAATTGTAAGGTTTCATTTTTTCCCATTAAAAGTGGTATAAAATATGTGGTGTGAGAACGAAGTCCTCATTTAAGTGCATGAAACTCAGGCACTGGCGCAACAAACTGAACAAAGTTCAAGGGGGTATACGCTTTCTGTAGACACTTTATTTCCTCTTTTTCCATACTTGAAGAAATGATTTGGGAAACCTGTGGGACACTGGAGGTCATTATACATGAGCCTCTTTATGCACCTTTTAAGCCACTGAAACCTAGTTCCCTTGTTACAAGGTCTAATATTACAGTAGGTGTGGTTTCCGTCTCCTAATTTCTGAGAATGATAAAATTGGGGAATAAGTTGTAGGGAATACCACTCTTGCACTTCTAAGAAAAGACTATCTCAAATGAAACTCGCTATAGAAAGAAATCTTGTTGAAAAATTCTTTATTTTTTTTCATTTCTAAAGTCCTTCAAAAATGTTTTGTTTGTGACTTTCTCTGTTGTTCCCTTTCACACTCAACTGAAGTATGTGTTATGTCTTGTAAACGTAATCAAACATTTCACTTAGGTGTGTGGGTTAACAAAAACCCATATTGTATGAAACATTCAGTTTTACATTCAAGTTTTATCTAACAATTGCATTCATGCTAGGACTACAGTAAACAACACTTTTTACTAAAGGAAATGAAATAGTTCATTAAACAAGACACATTGTTTTAAATGTATGCAATACGACCACACTAAAAACAACAGTGAAACTTTTCATTGAAATACCATACGAGATTGTGCATATTCAATGGATTTCTCCTGGTGCTTTTTTTCCATCAGTCTTTTCATATTCTTGTTCTCTACTCAGGTGTCTCCTGTTCCTTTGGTGATGTCTGCTGTACACACATGGTATCATACACTTGAGCAAAGTGTGATACCACCGTTTCTTCTTCTCCTAAAATAAAGATGAACATTGACAAAACTCAGAAGCACTCTTTTCTTTGATAGACGAACAAAACAATGCAAGAATAACCATACTCTCTGTTCCTTGCTCATTTCTACCTACCTGTTTGACCACTTTGTCTCCTTCAGTCAGGACAGGGTCCTGGGGCTGACTCTGAGCAATCTGAGAAGAGCTCTCTGTGATCTTCTCCCCTACATTGGCTACATTGTGCTCTGTTTGAAATCCAGGGATCGCCTCCGGTAAGTTCCTCGGTCCTTTTTGGGACTTGAATGGGTAGAGGAAATATTGTGACTACATTTCATTGTCATGCACTGATATGTTCTGGTTTGAGTTTGATTACAGTAGGCGTTCAAGTACTTCCTTTTTATTCTAGATTGGCAGTGTTTGAGATGGTAGGAACTTGTCATATTCTCAACTTATTTTCTTTCTGAGACTGAATGCTCTGTAAACATACTATTTTAGCAATTCTTAGAAATCTGAAAGCAGTGTTACCTGTATCATTTTTTGTCTTGGTAGTAGTATTGCAGCTCCAACATCAGCACTTAAATGATGGTTTGTGATGTTACTTGTCCTTGGAGTTAGTAGACTCCTGAGAAGTCAAGAGAAATCTTACGTAAGCATGAATTATATTTCACTTTCGAAAGCAAAGTACACGTCAAGTACTTTGAAGGCATTTGTTGATACTTTTAAGCACTTTCATTGATTATTATTATTATTATTCAATTAGTTATTACAAGTCCAACATTCTCTACATTATCACACTCCATATTCAGAATGTGGGAATACAGTTGTTTTAAGGAAATGCCACTGAATATATAGTAGCTGCACTCTACAAAGATGAGTTTGCTAATTATTCAGTCAGGGACACAGCTTATACTTCAGTAGTCTTAGATCATTTAATGATGATGATTATACTTTATAACTAGAAGAAGCCCCATATCCTGTTCATCGCCCCTTTTTCAGTCATGTGGATTAACTTATACCTGAAGTGGTTAATTCTCACCTAGACATCTCAAAGAACAACTGAATCTCTACCAAGGGTGAATGTGTCCTTCCTCTTAATGTCTAAAAGAAAAGGTTAAAATTCATTGAAGCAAAATGCAACAACCCAAAATGTTGGGGAGGTCGTTTCCACAGTTATTTCATATGACAGTGCTTGGAGTGAAAGTACATGACCATGGTGAAGAAGTAAAAACACTTTACCTTGTTCCTCCTGACTGATGTCCTTATGCGTGTTTTGCACAGTTGAGCGTTTTGTGTCTTGTCACCTGTGTAGGCAACAGCCCTCTTCCCTGGGATAGAACTAGATGATATTTAGACACGTTAATTTGACTTCTCCATTGCTCACATTGATGTGGATATGATTGTAATGCTCTGTTTTGTGGGCTTCCCAAGAAAACAATAAATCCCTTACTACTTGTTCAAAATGCAGTAGCACAGATCCTAACAAATACAAGAAAGAGAATATCATTCCTGTTTTGAAAAACCTTCACTGGTCACCTGTATTATCTAGGATCAATCTGAAAGTTCTTTTACTTGTTTTTAAAGCTTTAAACGACCTAGCACGTCTGTACCGTACTGAATGTCTGTCTTCATATGTTCCTATACGTGAGCTGAGATCTGCACATACTGGCCTACTGCAAATACCACATGTGAAATACAGAAAGAGTGGAGAGGCTGCCTTTTGTTTTTATGCTTCTAAATGATGAAACTCACTACCACTGTCAAGCTCGGTACATTGTTTTAAAAAACATTTGAAAATATATTTTTTTAATTTTGCTTTTAGTTAAAGTGGTTCTTTGTTCTTTCTATTTCGGTTTCTTTTTTTAGTTCTCTTTAATTGTTCTTATTTTATTACGACTTTCCTAATTTTTATGTATTTATTTAATTGACATTTATGTTGCTTTACTGTATTGCTGTGTTTTCCTTTGCAACTGAAAGTATATCTCTTAATTTTAATATTTTCTTTTTACGCTTGGTTTGTAAAGCACCAAAGCACTATTTGTATGAAAGGTGCTCCAAAAAATTGGAAAACTACCTTCAGAATACACTGACAGTGACCATCTACTGTCTCCTCTGTGTATTGTCATCATGCATATCTTGTGTATTATTTATTGTTGTTGGTTTTGTCATTCTGTAAAGAAGCCACCTTTCAAGGCGCTATATCAAATAATGTTTGTTATTATTATTGACATTTTTCATCGTTAAATCTGGCGAAGAGTCTTAAGAGAATATCAAAGAACACGTTGCTCTTACCTATCCATTCCAAGAAATGCCCTCAGCTCGGATTGCAGAGATTGACCTCTCTGTCTCAAATTCTGAGAAACATAGACACGATTGAAAAAGAGCATTTCTTAAGATTCACATAACATCACCAGTCAACATTTGCCACTTGACATCAATAGAAACCATAGAGTACATGACATTTCAAATCAGTTTTCTTTCAAGGTACAATACCAATCACCTTGCCAGAAAAGTTATACTGCGGTAGATAAATATTACAAATGTCAGATACACGCAGAGTTGTTTGGATTACTATGAAAAGATTGGCAAAATATATTTCTGTTCATTATATTTCTGGGAATGACAGAGCTCAAGAGAAAAAAATGCTAACCTTTATCTCTGCAGACAGGATCGCAAGGGATTCCATTATACTGGGTTCCTATATAACAAATAATACATTATTCCAAAAACATGATATTTCTCTGTAAATTGGCAGCATGATTGTTTATCATTACAATATGAGTTAGCTTTAATTTTGTAAACCCCAAGTAAACATAGTTTGTGCCTTTCTCTGAACTTTTTTGCATTTCAATTCAGTTGTTTGTAAGCTTATTTTACAGTTGCTAGGTTCATGAAGTTCCTGAACTGTGCAGTATTTCTTTTGGGTTTGGTGCGAATCATATTCTAACGGTTGGGGGAAAAAAGCACAGGTACCATCCCACCATTAAACCCTGAAACTTACCTTAGCCGATTCTTCAACGAAACCAGACATGTTAACTGAGTGTTACAGTATGTTTCAAAGTGTGTATATTAAACACAACTGAGGTTCTGTTGTCTCCTTGGAGACACTTGGAACTCCTGTGATGCTGGTCCGTGTTCTATGACATCATTAGTTCTAAATGTAAATGCAGGTATTGGCACAACATAGTAAAATGATGTAAAGTTATGGATCCATTTATGATTTTCACTCAGTGCGAAAGAGTTCCTGTCGTGTAGTTAAACTTTGTGTTACGGAGGGTTAACTGGGGTTCTGGCTACTAGTTAGGCTTGGTCATTCAGTCATCTGCTTCATGCAATAGGAAGCTAAGAGATCTGTGTTTTAGTTTTACTGTTTGTTTTTGTTCTATAGATTTACAGTAGTTATTGGTCAGCTCACTTTAAAATTGCTTTAACTAGATTCATGAAAGTCCTGAACTGTATTTCTTTTGGGTTTTGTGCAAATCATATTCTAATAGGTATTTGAAAAAGAGTATATGATAACAATTAAGTTTAGTATATTCCAAAAAAAAGTTAAAAAGTAAAAGGTATACACAGCCAAATGAAACGCTGAAACTTACCTTAGCTGATTCTTCAGCTAAACCAGACAGACTTCTCAAATTCTCAAATATTGTCAAATCTTGGGGGTGCAGAGGTGGTGGAGCCCTATACCAACAGACTCACAGCTGAAATTGCTGTGAAAAGGGCTTCTACCAAATATGAACACGTGGGTGAAAATGTATACAATTGTAAGGTTTCATTTTTTCCCATTAAAAGTGGTATAAAATATGTGGTGTGAGAACGAAGTCCTCATTTAAGTGCATGAAACTCAGGCACTGGCGCAACAAACTGAACAAAGTTCAAGGGGGTATACGCTTTCTGTAGACACTTTATTTCCTCTTTTTCCATACTTGAAGAAATGATTTGGGAAACCTGTGGGACACTGGAGGTCATTATACATGAGCCTCTTTATGCACCTTTTAAGCCACTGAAACCTAGTTCCCTTGTTACAAGGTCTAATATTACAGTAGGTGTGGTTTCCGTCTCCTAATTTCTGAGAATGATAAAATTGGGGAATAAGTTGTAGGGAATACCACTCTTGCACTTCTAAGAAAAGACTATCTCAAATGAAACTCGCTATAGAAAGACATCTTGTTGAAAAATTCTTTATTTTTTTTCATTTCTAAAGTCCTTCAAAAATGTTTTGTTTGTGACTTTCTCTGTTGTTCCCTTTCACACTCAACTGAACTATGTGTTATGTCTTGTAAACGTAATCAAACATTTCACTTAGGTGTGTGGGTTAACAAAAACCCATATTGTATGAAACATTCAGTTTTACATTCAAGTTTTATCTAACAATTGCATTCATGCTAGGACTACAGTAAACAACACTTTTTACTAAAGGAAATGAAATAGTTCATTAAACAAGACACATTGTTTTAAATGTATGCAATACAACCACACTTAAAACAACAGTGAAACTTTTCATTGAAATACTGTACGAGATTGTGCATATTCAATGGATTTCTCCTGGTGCTTTTTTTCCATCAGTCTTTTCATATTCTTGTTCTCTACTCAGGTGTCTCCTGTTCCTTTGGTGATGTCTGCTGTACACACATGGTATCATACACTTGAGCAAAGTGTGATACCACCGTTTCTTCTTCTCCTAAAATAAAGATGAACATTGACAAAACTCAGAAGCACTCTTTTCTTTGATAGACGAACAAAACAATGCAAGAATAACCATACTCTCTGTTCCTTGCTCATTTCTACCTACCTGTTTGACCACTTTGTCTCCTTCAGTCAGGACAGGGTCCTGGGGCTGACTCTGAGCAATCTGAGAAGAGCTCTCTGTGATCTTTTCCCTTACATTGGCTACATTGTGCTCTGTTTGAAATCCAGGGATCGCCTCCGGTAAGTTCCTCGGTCCTTTTTGGGACTTGAATGGGTAGAGGAAATATTGTGACTACATTTCATTGTCATGCACTGATATGTTCTGGTTTGAGTTTGATTACAGTAGGCGTTCAAGTACTTCCTTTTTATTCTAGATTGGCAGTGTTTGAGATGGTAGGAACTTGTCATATTCTCAACTTATTTTCTTTATGAGACTGAATGCTCTGTAAACATACTATTTTAGCAATTCTTAGAAATCTGAGAGCAGTGTTACCTGTATCATTTTTTGTCTTGGTAGTAGTATTGCAGCTCCAACATCAGCACTTAAATAATGGTTTGTGATGTTACTTGTCCTTGGAGTTAGTAGACTCCTGAGAAGTCAAGAGAAATCTTACGTAAGCATGAATTATATTTCACTTTCGAAAGCAAAGTACACGTCAAGTACTTTGAAGGCATTTGTTGATACTTTTAAGCACTTTCATTGATTATTATTATTATTATTCAATTAGTTATTACAAGTCCAACATTCTCTACATTATCACACTCCATATTCAGAATGTGGGAATACAGTTGTTTTAAGGAAATGCCACTGAATATATAGTAGCTGCACTCTACAAAGATGAGTTTGCTAATCAGTCAGGGACACAGCTTATACTTCAGTAGTCTTAGATCATTTAATGATGATGATTATACTTTATAACTAGAAGAAGCCCCATATCCTGTTCATCGCCCCTTTTTCAGTCATGTGGATTGACTTATACCTGAAGTGGTTAATTCTCACCTTGACATCTCAAAGAACAACTGAATCTCTACCAAGGGTGAATGTGTCCTTCCTCTTAATGTCTAAAAGAAAAGGTTAAAATTCATTGAAGCAAAATGCAACAACCCAAAATGTTGGGGAGGTCGTTTCCACAGTTATTTCATATGACAGTGCTTGGAGTGAAAGTACATGACCATGGTGAAGAAGTAAAAACACTTTACCTTGTTCCTCCTGACTGATGTCCTTATGCGTGTTTTGCACAGTTGAGCGTTTTGTGTCTTGTCATCTGTGTAGGCAACAGCCCTCTTCCCTGGGATAGAACTAGATGATGTTTAGACACGTTAATTTGACTTCTCCATTGCTCACATTGATGTGGATATGATTGTAATGCTCTGTTTTGTGGGCTTCCCAAGAAAACAATAAATCCCTTACTACTTGTTCAAAATGCAGTAGCACAGATCCTAACAAATACAAGAAAGAGAATATCATTCCTGTTTTGAAAAACCTTCACTGGTCACCTGTATTATCTAGGATCAATCTGAAAGTTCTTTTACTTGTTTTTAAAGCTTTAAACGACCTAGCACGTCTGTACCTTACTGAATGTCTGTTTTCATATGTTCCTATACGAGAGCTGAGATCTGCACATACTGGCCTACTGCAAATACCACATGTGAAATACAGAAAGAGTGGAGAGGCTGCCTTTTGTTTTTATGCTTCTAAATGATGAAACTCACTACCACTTTTTATGAGGCAGTCAAGCTCGGTACATTGTTTTAAAAAACATTTGAAAATATATTTTT
Source organism: Atractosteus spatula (assembly GCF_055471065.1). Lineage (NCBI taxonomy): Eukaryota > Metazoa > Chordata > Actinopteri > Semionotiformes > Lepisosteidae > Atractosteus > Atractosteus spatula. The sequence goes on from NC_142712.1 coordinate 29,912,308, forward strand.
TTAATTTTGCTTTTAGTTAAAGTGGTTCTTTGTTCTTTCTATTTCGGTTTCTTTTTTTAGTTCTCTTTAATTGTTCTTATTTTATTACGACTTTCCTAATTTTTATGTATTTATTTAATTGACATTTATGTTGCTTTACTGTATTGCTGTGTTTTACTTTACAACTGAAAGTATATCTCTTAATTTTAATATTTTGTTTTTACGCTTGGTTTGTAAAGCACCAAAGCACTATTTGTATGAAAGGTGCTCTATAAATAAAGTTTATTATTATTATTATTATTATTATTATTATTATTATTATTATTATTATACTTTGTTACACTTTTGGTTAGGACAGAGATTCTAGTAGAGGTGGCCTGTTTTACCCCTGTTCCAAAAAATTGGAAAACTACCTTCAGAATACACTGACAGTGACCATCTACTGTCTCCTCTGTGTATTGTCATCATGCATATCTTGTGTATTATTTATTGTTGTTGGTTTTGTCATTCTGTAAAGAAGCCACCTTTCAAGGCGCTATATCAAATAATGTTTGTTATTATTATTGACATTTTTCATCGTTAAATCTGGCGAAGAGTCTTAAGAGAATATCAAAGAACATGTTGCTCTTACCTATCCATTCCAAGAAAAGCCCTCAGCTCGGATTGCAGAGATTGACCTCTCTGTCTCAAATTCTGAGAAACATAGACACGATTGAAAAAGAGCATTTCTTAAGATTCACATAACATCACCAATCAACATTTGCCACTTGACATCAATAGAAACCATAGAGTACATGACATTTCCAATCAGTTTTCTTTCAAGGTACAATACCAATCACCTTGCCAGAAAAGTTATACTGCGGTAGATAAATATTACAAATGTCAGATACACGCAGAGTTGTTTGGATTACTATGAAAAGATTGGCAAAATATATTTCTGTTCATTATATTTCTGAGAATGACAGAGCTAAAGAGAAAAAAATGCTAACCTTTATCTCTGCAGACAGGATCGCAAGGGATTCCATTATACTGGGTTCCTATATAACAAATAATACATTATTCCAAAAACATGATATTTCTCTGTAAATTGGCAGCATGATTGTTTATCATTACAATTTGAGTTAGCTTTAATTTTGTAAACCCCAAGTAAACATAGTTTGTGCCTTTCTCTGAACTTTTTTGCATTTCAATTCAGTTGTTTGTAAGCTTATTTTACAGTTGCTAGGTTCATGAAGTTCCTGAACTGTGCAGTATTTCTTTTGGGTTTGGTGCGAATCATATTCTAACGGTTGGGGGAAAAAAGCACAGGTACCATCCCACCATTAAACCCTGAAACTTACCTTAGCCGATTCTTCAACGAAACCAGACATGTTAACTGAGTGTTACAGTATGTTTCAAAGTGTGTATATTAAACACAACTGAGGTTCTGTTGTCTCCTTGGAGATACTTGGAACTCCTGTGATGCTGGTCCGTGTTCTATGACATCATTAGTTCTAAATGTAAATGCAGGTATTGGCACAACATAGTAAAATGATGTAAAGTTATGGATCCATTTATGATTTTCACTCAGTGCGAAAGAGTTCCTGTCGTGTAGTTAAACTTTGTGTTACGGAGGGTTAACTGGGGTTCTGGCTACTAGTTAGGCTTGGTCATTCAGTCATCTGCTTCATGCAATAGGAAGCTAAGAGATCTGTGTTTTAGTTTTACTGTTTGTTTTTGTTCTATAGATTTACAGTAGTTATTGGTCAGCTCACTTTAAAATTGCTTTAACTAGATTCATGAAAGTCCTGAAGTGTATTTCTTTTGGGTTTTGTGCAAATCATATTCTAATAGGTATTTGAAAAAGAGTATATGACAAAAATTAAGTTTAGTATATTCCAAAAAAAAGTTAAAAAGTAAAAGGTATACACAGCCAAATGAAACGCTGAAACTTACCTTAGCTGATTCTTCAGCTAAACCAGACAGACTTCTCAAATTCTCAAATATTGTCAAATCTTGGGGGTGCAGAGGTGGTGGAGCCCTATACCAACAGACTCACAGCTGAAATTGCTGTGAAAAGGGCTTCTACCAAATATGAACACGTGGGTGAAAATGTATACAATTGTAAGGTTTCACTTTTTCCCATTAAAAGTGGTATAAAATATGTGGTGTGAGAAAGAAGTCCTCATTTAAGTGCATGAAACTCAGGCACTGGCGCAACAAACTGAACAAAGTTCAAGGGGGTATACACTTTCTGTAGACACTTTATTTCCTCTTTTTCCATACTTGAAGAAATGATTTGGGAAACCTGTGGGACACTGGAGGTCATTATACATGAGCCTCTTTATGCACCTTTTAAGCCACTGAAACCTAATTCCCTTGTTACAAGGTCTAATATTACAGTAGGTGTGGTTTCCGTCTCCTAATTTCTGAGAATGATAAAATTGGGGAATAAGTTGTAGGGAATACCACTCTTGCACTTCTAAGAAAAGACTATCTCAAATGAAACTCGCTATAGAAAGACATCTTGTTGAAAAATTCTTTATTTTTTTTCATTTCTAAAGTCCTTCAAAAATGTTTTGTTTGTGACTTTCTCTGTTGTTCCCTTTCACACTCAACTGAACTATGTGTTATGTCTTGTAAACGTAATCAAACATTTCACTTAGGTGTGTGGGTTAACAAAAACCCATATTGTATGAAACATTCAGTTTTACATTCAAGTTTTATCTTACAATTGCATTCATGCTAGGACTACAGTAAACAACACTTTTTACTAAAGGAAATGAAATAGTTCATTAAACAAGACACATTGTTTTAAATGTATGCAATACAACCACACTTAAAACAACAGTGAAACTTTTCATTGAAATACTGTACGAGATTGTGCATATTCAATGGATTTCTCCTGGTGCTTTTTTTCCATCAGTCTTTTCATATTCTTGTTCTCTACTCAGGTGTCTCCTGTTCCTTTGGTGATGTCTGCTGTACACACATGGTATCATACACTTGAGCAAAGTGTGATACCACCGTTTCTTCTTCTCCTAAAATAAAGATGAACATTGACAAAACTCAGAAGCACTCTTTTCTTTGATAGACGAACAAAACAATGCAAGAATAACCATACTCTCTGTTCCTTGCTCATTTCTACCTACCTGTTTGACCACTTTGTCTCCTTCAGTCAGGACAGGGTCCTGGGGCTGACTCTGAGCAATCTGAGAAGAGCTCTCTGTGATCTTCTCCCCTACATTGTGCTCTGTTTGAAATTCAGGGTTCGCCTCCGGTAAGTTCCTCGGTCCTTTTTGGGACTTGAATGGGTAGAGGAAATATTGTGACTACATTTCATTGTCATGCACTGATATGTTCTGGTTTGAGTTTGATTACAGTAGGCGTTCAAGTACTTCCTTTTTATTCTAGATTGGCAGTGTTTGAGATGGTAGGAACTTGTCATATTCTCAACTTATTTTCTTTATGAGACTGAATGCTCTGTAAACATACTATTTTAGCAATTCTTAGAAATCTGAGAGCAGTGTTACCTGTATCATTTTTTGTCTTGGTAGTAGTATTGCAGCTCCAACATCAGCACTTAAATAATGGTTTGTGATGTTACTTGTCCTTGGAGTTAGTAGACTCCTGAGAAGTCAAGAGAAATCTTACGTAAGCATGAATTATATTTCACTTTCGAAAGCAAAGTACATGTCAAGTACTTTGAAGGCATTTGTTGATACTTTTAAGCACTTTCATTGATTATTATTATTATTATTCAATTAGTTATTACAAGTCCAACATTCTCTACATTATCACACTCCATATTCAGAATGTGGGAATACAGTTGTTTTAAGGAAATGCCACTGAATATATAGTAGCTGCACTCTACAAAGATGAGTTTGCTAATCAGTCAGGGACACAGCTTATACTTCAGTAGTCTTAGATCATTTAATGATGATGATTATACTTTATAACTAGAAGAAGCCCCATATCCTGTTCATCGCCCCTTTTTCAGTCATGTGGATTGACTTATACCTGAAGTGGTTAATTCTCACCTTGACATCTCAAAGAACAACTGAATCTCTACCAAGGGTGAATGTGTCCTTCCTCTTAATGTCTAAAAGAAAAGGTTAAAATTCATTGAAGCAAAATGCAACAACCCAAAATGTTGGGGAGGTCGTTTCCACAGTTATTTCATATGACAGTGCTTGGAGTGAAAGTACATGACCATGGTGAAGAAGTAAAAACACTTTACCTTGTTCCTCCTGACTGATGTCCTTATGCGTGTTTTGCACAGTTGAGCGTTTTGTGTCTTGTCATCTGTGTAGGCAACAGCCCTCTTCCCTGGGATAGAACTAGATGATGTTTAGACACGTTAATTTGACTTCTCCATTGCTCACATTGATGTGGATATGATTGTAATGCTCTGTTTTGTGGGCTTCCCAAGAAAACAATAAATCCCTTACTACTTGTTCAAAATGCAGTAGCACAGATCCTAACAAATACAAGAAAGAGAATATCATTCCTGTTTTGAAAAACCTTCACTGGTCACCTGTATTATCTAGGATCAATCTGAAAGTTCTTTTACTTGTTTTTAAAGCTTTAAATGACCTAGCACATCTGTACCGTACTGAATGTCTGTTTTCATATGTTCCTATATGTGACCTGAGATCTGCACATACTGGCCTACTGCAAATACCACATGTGAAATACAGAAAGAGTGGAGAGGCTGCCTTTTGTTTTTATGCTTCTAAATGATGAAACTCACTACCACTTTTTTATGAGGCAGTCAAGCTCGGTACATTGTTTTAAAAAACATTTGAAAATATATGTTTTTAATTTTGCTTTTAGTTAAAGTGGTTCTTTGTGCTTTCTATTTCGGTTTCTTTTTTTAGTTCTCTTTAATTGTTCTTATTTTATTACGACTTTCCTAATTTTTATGTATTTATTTAATTGACATTTATGTTGCTTTACTGTATTGCTGTGTTTTCCTTTACAGCTGAAAGTATATCTCTTAATTTTAATATTTTGTTTTTACGCTTGGTTTGTAAAGCACCAAAGCACTATTTGTATGAAAGGTGCTCTATAAATAAAGTTTATTATTATTATTATTATTATTATTATTATTATTATACTTTGTTACACTTTTGGTTAGGACAGAGATTCTAGTAGAGGTGGCCTGTTTTACCCCTGTTCCAAAAAATTGGAAAACTACCTTCAGAATACACTGACAATGACCATCTACTGTCTCCTCTGTGTATTGTCATCATGCATATCTTGTGTATTATTTATTGTTGTTGGTTTTGTCATTCTGTAAAAGAAGCCACCTTTCAACGCGCTATATCAAATAATGTTTATTATTATTATTGACATTTTTCATCGTTAAATCTGGCGACGAGTCTTAAGAGAATATCAAAGAACACGTTGCTCTTACCTATCCATTCCAAGAAATGCCCTCAGCTCGGATTGCAGAGATTGGCCTCTCTGTCTCAAATTCTGAGAAACATAGACACGATTGAAAAATGAGCATTTCTTAAGATTCACATAATATCACCAGTCAACATTTGCCACTTGACATCAATAGAAACCATAGAGTACATGACATTTCCAATCAGTTTTCTTTCAAGGTACAATACCAATCACCTTGCCAGAAAAGTTATACTGCGGTGGATAAATATTACAAATGTCAGATACACGCAGAGTTGTTTGGATTACTATGAAAAGATTGGCAAAATATATTTCTGTTCATTATATTTCTGGGAATGACAGAGCTAAAGAGAAAAAAATGCTAACCTTTATCTCTGCAGACAGGATCGCAAGGGATTCCATTATACTGGGTTCCTATATAACAAATAATACATTATTCCAAAAACATGATATTTGTCTGTAAATTGGCAGCATGATTGTTTATCATTACAATTTGAGTTAGCTTTAATTTTGTAAACCCCAAGTAAACATAGTTTGTGCCTTTCTCTGAACTTTTTTGCATTTCAATTCAGTTGTTTGTAAGCTAATTTTACAGTTGCTAGGTTCATGAAGTTACTGAACTGTGCAGTATTTCTTTTGGGTTTGGTGCGAATCATATTCTAACGGTTGGGGGAAAAAAGCACAGGTACCATCCCAGCATTAAACCCTGAAACTTACCTTAGCCGATTCTTCAACGAAACCAGACATGTTAATTGAGTGTTACAGTATGTTTCAAAGTGTGTATATTAAACACAACTGAGGTTCTGTTGTCTCCTTGGAGACACTTGGAACTCCTGTGATGCTGGTCCGTGTTCTATGACATCATTAGTTCTAAATGTAAATGCAGGTATTGGCACAACATAGTAAAATGATGTAAAGTTATGGATCCATTCATGATTTTCACTCAGTGCGAAAGAGTTCCTGTCGTGTAGTTAAACTTTGTGTTACGGAGGGTTAACTGGGGTTCTGGCTACTAGTTAGGCTTGGTCATTCAGTCATCTGCTTCATGCAATAGGAAGCTAAGAGATCTGTGTTTTAGTTTTACTGTTTGTTTTTGTTCTATAGATTTACAGTAGTTATTGGACAGCTCACTTTAAAATTGCTTTAACTAGATTCATGAAAGTCCTGAAGTGTATTTCTTTTGGGTTTTGTGCAAATCATATTCTAACAGGTATTTGAAAAAGAGTATTTGATAACAATTAAGTTTAGTATATTCCAAAAAAAAGTTAAAAAGTAAAAGGTATACACAGCCAAATGAAACGCTGAAACTTACCTTAGCTGATTCTTCAGCTAAACCAGACAGACTTCTCAAATTCTCAAATATTGTCAAATCTTGGGGGTGCAGAGGTGGTGGAGCCCTATACCAACAGACTCACAGCTGAAATTGCTGTGAAAAGGACTTCTACCAAATATGAACACGTGGGTGAAAATGTATACAATTCTAAGGTTTCATTTCTTCCCATTAAAAGTGGTATAAAATATGTGGTGTGAGAAAGAAGTCCTCATTTAAGTGCATGAAACTCAGGCACTGGCGCAACAAACTGAACAAAGTTCAAGGGGGTATACGTTTTCTATAGACACTTTATTTCCTCTTTTTCCATACTTGAAGAAATGATTTGGGAAACCTGTGGGACACTGGAGGTCATTATACATGAGCCTCTTTATGCACCTTTTAAGCCACTGAAACCTAGTTCCCTTGTTACAAGGTCTAATATTACAGTAGGTGTGGTTTCCGTCTCCTAATTTCTGAGAATGATAAAATTGGGGAATAAGTTGTAGGGAATACCACTCTTGCACTTCTAAGAAAAGACTATCTCAAATGAAACTCGCTATAGACAGACATCTTGTTGAAAAATTCTTTATTTTTTTCATTTCTAAAGTCCTTCAAAAATGTTTTGTTTGTGACTTTCTCTGTTGTTCCCTTTCACACTCAACTGAAGTATGTGTTATGTCTTGTAAACGTAATCAAACATTTCACTTAGGTGTGTGGGTTAACAAAAACCCATATTGTATGAAACATTCAGTTTTACATTCAAGTTTTTTCTAACAATTGCATTCATGCTAGGACTACAGTAAACAACACTTTTTTACTAAAGTAAATGAAATAGTTCATTAAACAAGACACATTGTTTTAAATGTATGCAATACGACCACACTAAAAACGACAGTGAAATTTTTCATTGAAATACTGTACGAGATTGTGCATATTCAATGGATTTCTCCTGGTGCTTTTTTTCCATCAGTCTTTTCATATTCTTGTTCTCTACTCAGGTGTCTCCTGTTCCTTTGGTGATGTCTGCTGTACACACATGGTATCATACACTTGAGCAAAGTGTGATACCACCGTTTCTTCTTCTCCTAAAATAAAGATGAACATTGACAAAACTCAGAAGCACTCTTTTCTTTGACAGACGAACAAAACAATGCAAGAATAACCATACTCTCTGTTCCTTGCTCATTTCTACCTACCTGTTTGACCACTTTGTCTCCTTCAGTCAGGACAGGGTCCTGGGGCTGACTCTGAGCAATCTGAGAAGAGCTCTCTGTGATCTTCTCCCCTACATTGTGCTCTGTTTGAAATTCAGGGTTCGCCTCCGGTAAGTTCCTCGGTCCTTTTTGGGACTTGAATGGGTAGAGGAAATATTGTGACTACATTTCATTGTCATGCACTGATATGTTCTGGTTTGAGTTTGATTACAGTAGGCGTTCAAGTACTTCCTTTTTATTCTAGATTGGCAGTGTTTGAGATGGTAGGAACTTGTCATATTCTCAACTTATTTTCTTTATGAGACTGAATGCTCTGTAAACATACTATTTTAGCAATTCTTAGAAATCTGAGAGCAGTGTTACCTGTATCATTTTTTGTCTTGGTAGTAGTATTGCAGCTCCAACATCAGCACTTAAATAATGGTGTGTGATGTTACTTGTCCTTGGAGTTAGTAGACTCCTGAGAAGTCAAGAGAAATCTTACGTAAGCATGAATTATATTTCACTTTCGAAAGCAAAGTACACGTCAAGTACTTTGAAGGCATTTGTTGATACTTTTAAGCACTTTCATTGATTATTATTATTATTATTCAATTAGTTATTACAAGTCCAACATTCTCTACATTATCACACTCCATATTCAGAATATGGGAATACAGTTGTTTTAAGGAAATGCCACTGAATATATAGTAGCTGCACTCTACAAGGATGAGTTTGCTAATTATTCAGTCAGGGACACAGCTTATACTTCGGTAGTCTTAGATCATTTAATGATGATGATTATACTTTATAACTAGAAGAAGCCCCATATCCTGTTCATTGCCCCTTTTTCAGTCATGTGGATTGACTTATACCTGAAGTGGTTAGTTCTCACCTTGACATCTCAAAGAACAACTGAATCTCTACCAAGGGTGAATGTGTCCTTCCTCTTAATGTCTAAAAGAAAAGGTTAAAATTAATTGAAGCAAAATGCAACAACCCAAAATGTTGGGGAGGTCGTTTCCACAGTTATTTCATATGACAGTGCTTGGAGTGAAAGTACATGACCATGGTGAAGAAGTAAAAACACTTTACCTTGTTCCTCCTGACTGATGTCCTTATGCGTGTTTTGCACAGTTGAGCGTTTTGTGTCTTGTCATCTGTGTAGGCAACAGCCCTCTTCCCTGGGATAGAACTAGATGATATTTAGACACGTTAATTTGACTTCTCCATTGCTCACATTGATGTGGATATGATTGTAATGCTCTGTTTTGTGGGCTTCCCAAGAAAACAATAAATCCCTTACTACTTGTTCAAAATGCAGTAGCACAGATCCTAACAAATACAAGAAAGAGAATATCATTCCTGTTTTGAAAAACCTTCACTGGTCACCTGTATTATCTAGGATCAATCTGAAAGTTCTTTTACTTGTTTTTAAAGCTTTAAATGACCTAGCACATCTGTACCGTACTGAATGTCTGTTTTCATATGTTCCTATATGTGACCTGAGATCTGCACATACTGGCCTACTGCAAATACCACATGTGAAATACAGAAAGAGTGGAGAGGCTGCCTTTTGTTTTTATGCTTCTAAATGATGAAACTCACTACCACTTTTTTATGAGGCAGTCAAGCTCGGTACATTGTTTTAAAAAACATTTGAAAATATATGTTTTTAATTTTGCTTTTAGTTAAAGTGGTTCTTTGTGCTTTCTATTTCGGTTTCTTTTTTTAGTTCTCTTTAATTGTTCTTATTTTATTACGACTTTCCTAATTTTTATGTATTTATTTAATTGACATTTATGTTGCTTTACTGTATTGCTGTGTTTTCCTTTACAACTGAAAGTATATCTCTTAATTTTAATATTTTCTTTTTACGCTTGGTTTGTAAAGCACCAAAGCACTATTTGTATGAAAGGTGCTCTATAAATAAAGTTTATTATTATTATTATTATTATTATTATTATACTTTGTTACACTTTTGGTTAGGACAGAGATTCTAGTAGAGGTGGCCTGTTTTACCCCTGTTCCAAAAAATTGGAAAACTACCTTCAGAATACACTGACAATGACCATCTACTGTCTCCTCTGTGTATTGTCATCATGCATATCTTGTGTATTATTTATTGTTGTTGGTTTTGTCATTCTGTAAAGAAGCCACCTTTCAAGGCGCTATATCAAATAATGTTTGTTATTATTATTGACATTTTTCATCGTTAAATCTGGCGAAGAGTCTTAAGAGAATATCAAAGAACACGTTGCTCTTACCTATCCATTCCAAGAAATGCCCTCAGCTCGGATTGCAGAGATTGGCCTCTCTGTCTCAAATTCTGAGAAACATAGACACGATTGAAAAATGAGCATTTCTTAAGATTCACATAATATCACCAGTCAACATTTGCCACTTGACATCAATAGAAACCATAGAGTACATGACATTTCCAATCAGTTTTCTTTCAAGGTACAATACCAATCACCTTGCCAGAAAAGTTATACTGCGGTGGATAAATATTACAAATGTCAGATACACGCAGAGTTGTTTGGATTACTATGAAAAGATTGGCAAAATATATTTCTGTTCATTATATTTCTGGGAATGACAGAGCTAAAGAGAAAAAAATGCTAACCTTTATCTCTGCAGACAGGATCGCAAGGGATTCCATTATACTGGGTTCCTATATAACAAATAATACATTATTCCAAAAACATGATATTTGTCTGTAAATTGGCAGCATGATTGTTTATCATTACAATTTGAGTTAGCTTTAATTTTGTAAACCCCAAGTAAACATAGTTTGTGCCTTTCTCTGAACTTTTTTGCATTTCAATTCAGTTGTTTGTAAGCTAATTTTACAGTTGCTAGGTTCATGAAGTTACTGAACTGTGCAGTATTTCTTTTGGGTTTGGTGCGAATCATATTCTAACGGTTGGGGGAAAAAAGCACAGGTACCATCCCAGCATTAAACCCTGAAACTTACCTTAGCCGATTCTTCAACGAAACCAGACATGTTAACTGAGTGTTACAGTATGTTTCAAAGTGTGTATATTAAACACAACTGAGGTTCTGTTGTCTCCTTGGAGACACTTGGAACTCCTGTGATGCTGGTCCGTGTTCTATGACATCATTAGTTCTAAATGTAAATGCAGGTATTGGCACAACATAGTAAAATGATGTAAAGTTATGGATCCATTCATGATTTTCACTCAGTGCGAAAGAGTTCCTGTCGTGTAGTTAAACTTTGTGTTACGGAGGGTTAACTGGGGTTCTGGCTACTAGTTAGGCTTGGTCATTCAGTCATCTGCTTCATGCAATAGGAAGCTAAGAGATCTGTGTTTTAGTTTTACTGTTTGTTTTTGTTCTATAGATTTACAGTAGTTATTGGTCAGCTCACTTTAAAATTGCTTTAACTAGATTCATGAAAGTCCTGAAGTGTATTTCTTTTGGGTTTTGTGCAAATCATATTCTAACAGGTATTTGAAAAAGAGTATTTGATAACAATTAAGTTTAGTATATTCCAAAAAAAAGTTAAAAAGTAAAAGGTATACACAGCCAAATGAAACACTGAAACTTACCTTAGCTGATTCTTCAGCTAAACCAGACAGACTTCTCAAATTCTCAAATATTGTCAAATCTTGGGGGTGCAGAGGTGGTGGAGCCCTATACCAACAGACTCACAGCTGAAATTGCTGTGAAAAGGACTTCTACCAAATATGAACACGTGGGTGAAAATGTATACAATTGTAAGGTTTCATTTCTTCCCATTAAAAGTGGTATAAAATATGTGGTGTGAGAAAGAAGTCCTCATTTAAGTGCATGAAACTCAGGCACTGGCGCAACAAACTGAACAAAGTTCAAGGGGGTATACGTTTTCTGTAGACACTTTATTTCCTCTTTTTCCATACTTGAAGAAATGATTTGGGAAACCTGTGGGACACTGGAGGTCATTATACATGAGCCTCTTTATGCACCTTTTAAGCCACTGAAACCTAGTTCCCTTGTTACAAGGTCTAATATAACAGTAGGTGTGGTTTCCGTCTCCTAATTTCTGAGAATGATAAAATTGGGGAATAAGTTGTAGGGAATACCACTCTTGCACTTCTAAGAAAAGACTATCTCAAATGAAACTCGCTATAGACAGACATCTTGTTGAAAAATTCTTTATTTTTTTCATTTCTAAAGTCCTTCAAAAATGTTTTGTTTGTGACTTTCTCTGTTGTTCCCTTTCACACTCAACTGAAGTATGTGTTATGTCTTGTAAACGTAATCAAACATTTCACTTAGGTGTGTGGGTTAACAAAAACCCATATTGTATGAAACATTCAGTTTTACATTCAAGTTTTTTCTAACAATTGCATTCATGCTAGGACTACAGTAAACAACACTTTTTTACTAAAGTAAATGAAATAGTTCATTAAACAAGACACATTGTTTTAAATGTATGCAATACGACCACACTAAAAACGACAGTGAAATTTTTCATTGAAATACTGTACGAGATTGTGCATATTCAATGGATTTCTCCTGGTGCTTTTTTTCCATCAGTCTTTTCATATTCTTGTTCTCTACTCAGGTGTCTCCTGTTCCTTTGGTGATGTCTGCTGTACACACATGGTATCATACACTTGAGCAAAGTGTGATACCACCGTTTCTTCTTCTCCTAAAATAAAGATGAACATTGACAAAACTCAGAAGCACTCTTTTCTTTGACAGACGAACAAAACAATGCAAGAATAACCATACTCTCTGTTCCTTGCTCATTTCTACCTACCTGTTTGACCACTTTGTCTCCTTCAGTCAGGACAGGGTCCTGGGGCTGACTCTGAGCAATCTGAGAAGAGCTCTCTGTGATCTTCTCCCCTACATTGTGCTCTGTTTGAAATTCAGGGTTCGCCTCCGGTAAGTTCCTCGGTCCTTTTTGGGACTTGAATGGGTAGAGGAAATATTGTGACTACATTTCATTGTCATGCACTGATATGTTCTGGTTTGAGTTTGATTACAGTAGGCGTTCAAGTACTTCCTTTTTATTCTAGATTGGCAGTGTTTGAGATGGTAGGAACTTGTCATATTCTCAACTTATTTTCTTTATGAGACTGAATGCTCTGTAAACATACTATTTTAGCAATTCTTAGAAATCTGAGAGCAGTGTTACCTGTATCATTTTTTGTCTTGGTAGTAGTATTGCAGCTCCAACATCAGCACTTAAATAATGGTGTGTGATGTTACTTGTCCTTGGAGTTAGTAGACTCCTGAGAAGTCAAGAGAAATCTTACGTAAGCATGAATTATATTTCACTTTCGAAAGCAAAGTACACGTCAAGTACTTTGAAGGCATTTGTTGATACTTTTAAGCACTTTCATTGATTATTATTATTATTATTCAATTAGTTATTACAAGTCCAACATTCTCTACATTATCACACTCCATATTCAGAATATGGGAATACAGTTGTTTTAAGGAAATGCCACTGAATATATAGTAGCTGCACTCTACAAGGATGAGTTTGCTAATTATTCAGTCAGGGACACAGCTTATACTTCGGTAGTCTTAGATCATTTAATGATGATGATTATACTTTATAACTAGAAGAAGCCCCATATCCTGTTCATTGCCCCTTTTTCAGTCATGTGGATTGACTTATACCTGAAGTGGTTAGTTCTCACCTTGACATCTCAAAGAACAACTGAATCTCTACCAAGGGTGAATGTGTCCTTCCTCTTAATGTCTAAAAGAAAAGGTTAAAATTAATTGAAGCAAAATGCAACAACCCAAAATGTTGGGGAGGTCGTTTCCACAGTTATTTCATATGACAGTGCTTGGAGTGAAAGTACATGACCATGGTGAAGAAGTAAAAACACTTTACCTTGTTCCTCCTGACTGATGTCCTTATGCGTGTTTTGCACAGTTGAGCGTTTTGTGTCTTGTCATCTGTGTAGGCAACAGCCCTCTTCCCTGGGATAGAACTAGATGATATTTAGACACGTTAATTTGACTTCTCCATTGCTCACATTGATGTGGATATGATTGTAATGCTCTGTTTTGTGGGCTTCCCAAGAAAACAATAAATCCCTTACTACTTGTTCAAAATGCAGTAGCACAGATCCTAACAAATACAAGAAAGAGAATATCATTCCTGTTTTGAAAAACCTTCACTGGTCACCTGTATTATCTAGGATCAATCTGAAAGTTCTTTTACTTGTTTTTAAAGCTTTAAATGACCTAGCACATCTGTACCGTACTGAATGTCTGTTTTCATATGTTCCTATATGTGACCTGAGATCTGCACATACTGGCCTACTGCAAATACCACATGTGAAATACAGAAAGAGTGGAGAGGCTGCCTTTTGTTTTTATGCTTCTAAATGATGAAACTCACTACCACTTTTTTATGAGGCAGTCAAGCTCGGTACATTGTTTTAAAAAACATTTGAAAATATATGTTTTTAATTTTGCTTTTAGTTAAAGTGGTTCTTTGTGCTTTCTATTTCGGTTTCTTTTTTTAGTTCTCTTTAATTGTTCTTATTTTATTACGACTTTCCTAATTTTTATGTATTTATTTAATTGACATTTATGTTGCTTTACTGTATTGCTGTGTTTTCCTTTACAACTGAAAGTATATCTCTTAATTTTAATATTTTCTTTTTACGCTTGGTTTGTAAAGCACCAAAGCACTATTTGTATGAAAGGTGCTCTATAAATAAAGTTTATTATTATTATTATTATTATTATTATTATTATTATACTTTGTTACACTTTTGGTTAGGACAGAGATTCTAGTAGAGGTGGCCTGTTTTACCCCTGTTCCAAAAAATTGGAAAACTACCTTCAGAATACACTGACAATGACCATCTACTGTCTCCTCTGTGTATTGTCATCATGCATATCTTGTGTATTATTTATTGTTGTTGGTTTTGTCATTCTGTAAAGAAGCCACCTTTCAAGGCGCTATATCAAATAATGTTTGTTATTATTATTGACATTTTTCATCGTTAAATCTGGCGAAGAGTCTTAAGAGAATATCAAAGAACACGTTCCTCTTACCTATCCATTCCAAGAAATGCCCTCAGCTCGGATTGCAGAGATTGGCCTCTCTGTCTCAAATTCTGAGAAACATAGACACGATTGAAAAATGAGCATTTCTTAAGATTCACATAATATCACCAGTCAACATTTGCCACTTGACATCAATAGAAACCATAGAGTACATGACATTTCCAATCAGTTTTCTTTCAAGGTACAATACCAATCACCTTGCCAGAAAAGTTATACTGCGGTGGATAAATATTACAAATGTCAGATACACGCAGAGTTGTTTGGATTACTATGAAAAGATTGGCAAAATATATTTCTGTTCATTATATTTCTGGGAATGACAGAGCTAAAGAGAAAAAAATGCTAACCTTTATCTCTGCAGACAGGATCGCAAGGGATTCCATTATACTGGGTTCCTATATAACAAATAATACATTATTCCAAAAACATGATATTTGTCTGTAAATTGGCAGCATGATTGTTTATCATTACAATTTGAGTTAGCTTTAATTTTGTAAACCCCAAGTAAACATAGTTTGTGCCTTTCTCTGAACTTTTTTGCATTTCAATTCAGTTGTTTGTAAGCTAATTTTACAGTTGCTAGGTTCATGAAGTTACTGAACTGTGCAGTATTTCTTTTGGGTTTGGTGCGAATCATATTCTAACGGTTGGGGGAAAAAAGCACAGGTACCATCCCAGCATTAAACCCTGAAACTTACCTTAGCCGATTCTTCAACGAAACCAGACATGTTAACTGAGTGTTACAGTATGTTTCAAAGTGTGTATATTAAACACAACTGAGGTTCTGTTGTCTCCTTGGAGACACTTGGAACTCCTGTGATGCTGGTCCGTGTTCTATGACATCATTAGTTCTAAATGTAAATGCAGGTATTGGCACAACATAGTAAAATGATGTAAAGTTATGGATCCATTCATGATTTTCACTCAGTGCGAAAGAGTTCCTGTCGTGTAGTTAAACTTTGTGTTACGGAGGGTTAACTGGGGTTCTGGCTACTAGTTAGGCTTGGTCATTCAGTCATCTGCTTCATGCAATAGGAAGCTAAGAGATCTGTGTTTTAGTTTTACTGTTTGTTTTTGTTCTATAGATTTACAGTAGTTATTGGTCAGCTCACTTTAAAATTGCTTTAACTAGATTCATGAAAGTCCTGAAGTGTATTTCTTTTGGGTTTTGTGCAAATCATATTCTAACAGGTATTTGAAAAAGAGTATTTGATAACAATTAAGTTTAGTATATTCCAAAAAAAAGTTAAAAAGTAAAAGGTATACACAGCCAAATGAAACACTGAAACTTACCTTAGCTGATTCTTCAGCTAAACCAGACAGACTTCTCAAATTCTCAAATATTGTCAAATCTTGGGGGTGCAGAGGTGGTGGAGCCCTATACCAACAGACTCACAGCTGAAATTGCTGTGAAAAGGACTTCTACCAAATATGAACACGTGGGTGAAAATGTATACAATTGTAAGGTTTCATTTCTTCCCATTAAAAGTGGTATAAAATATGTGGTGTGAGAAAGAAGTCCTCATTTAAGTGCATGAAACTCAGGCACTGGCGCAACAAACTGAACAAAGTTCAAGGGGGTATACGTTTTCTGTAGACACTTTATTTCCTCTTTTTCCATACTTGAAGAAATGATTTGGGAAACCTGTGGGACACTGGAGGTCATTATACATGAGCCTCTTTATGCACCTTTTAAGCCACTGAAACCTAGTTCCCTTGTTACAAGGTCTAATATAACAGTAGGTGTGGTTTCCGTCTCCTAATTTCTGAGAATGATAAAATTGGGGAATAAGTTGTAGGGAATACCACTCTTGCACTTCTAAGAAAAGACTATCTCAAATGAAACTCGCTATAGACAGACATCTTGTTGAAAAATTCTTTATTTTTTTCATTTCTAAAGTCCTTCAAAAATGTTTTGTTTGTGACTTTCTCTGCTGTTCCCTTTCACACTCAACTGAAGTATGTGTTATGTCTTGTAAACGTAATCAAACATTTCACTTAGGTGTGTGGGTTAACAAAAACCCATATTGTATGAAACATTCAGTTTTACATTCAAGTTTTTTCTAACAATTGCATTCATGCTAGGACTACAGTAAACAACACTTTTTTACTAAAGTAAATGAAATAGTTCATTAAACAAGACACATTGTTTTAAATGTATGCAATACGACCACACTAAAAACGACAGTGAAATTTTTCATTGAAATACTGTACGAGATTGTGCATATTCAATGGATTTCTCCTGGTGCTTTTTTTCCATCAGTCTTTTCATATTCTTGTTCTCTACTCAGGTGTCTCCTGTTCCTTTGGTGATGTCTGCTGTACACACATGGTATCATACACTTGAGCAAAGTGTGATACCACCGTTTCTTCTTCTCCTAAAATAAAGATGAACATTGACAAAACTCAGAAGCACTCTTTTCTTTGACAGACGAACAAAACAATGCAAGAATAACCATACTCTCTGTTCCTTGCTCATTTCTACCTACCTGTTTGACCACTTTGTCTCCTTCAGTCAGGACAGGGTCCTGGGGCTGACTCTGAGCAATCTGAGAAGAGCTCTCTGTGATCTTCTCCCCTACATTGTGCTCTGTTTGAAATTCAGGGTTCGCCTCCGGTAAGTTCCTCGGTCCTTTTTGGGACTTGAATGGGTAGAGGAAATATTGTGACTACATTTCATTGTCATGCACTGATATGTTCTGGTTTGAGTTTGATTACAGTAGGCGTTCAAGTACTTCCTTTTTATTCTAGATTGGCAGTGTTTGAGATGGTAGGAACTTGTCATATTCTCAACTTATTTTCTTTATGAGACTGAATGCTCTGTAAACATACTATTTTAGCAATTCTTAGAAATCTGAGAGCAGTGTTACCTGTATCATTTTTTGTCTTGGTAGTAGTATTGCAGCTCCAACATCAGCACTTAAATAATGGTGTGTGATGTTACTTGTCCTTGGAGTTAGTAGACTCCTGAGAAGTCAAGAGAAATCTTACGTAAGCATGAATTATATTTCACTTTCGAAAGCAAAGTACACGTCAAGTACTTTGAAGGCATTTGTTGATACTTTTAAGCACTTTCATTGATTATTATTATTATTATTCAATTAGTTATTACAAGTCCAACATTCTCTACATTATCACACTCCATATTCAGAATATGGGAATACAGTTGTTTTAAGGAAATGCCACTGAATATATAGTAGCTGCACTCTACAAGGATGAGTTTGCTAATTATTCAGTCAGGGACACAGCTTATACTTCGGTAGTCTTAGATCATTTAATGATGATGATTATACTTTATAACTAGAAGAAGCCCCATATCCTGTTCATTGCCCCTTTTTCAGTCATGTGGATTGACTTATACCTGAAGTGGTTAGTTCTCACCTTGACATCTCAAAGAACAACTGAATCTCTACCAAGGGTGAATGTGTCCTTCCTCTTAATGTCTAAAAGAAAAGGTTAAAATTAATTGAAGCAAAATGCAACAACCCAAAATGTTGGGGAGGTCGTTTCCACAGTTATTTCATATGACAGTGCTTGGAGTGAAAGTACATGACCATGGTGAAGAAGTAAAAACACTTTACCTTGTTCCTCCTGACTGATGTCCTTATGCGTGTTTTGCACAGTTGAGCGTTTTGTGTCTTGTCATCTGTGTAGGCAACAGCCCTCTTCCCTGGGATAGAACTAGATGATATTTAGACACGTTAATTTGACTTCTCCATTGCTCACATTGATGTGGATATGATTGTAATGCTCTGTTTTGTGGGCTTCCCAAGAAAACAATAAATCCCTTACTACTTGTTCAAAATGCAGTAGCACAGATCCTAACAAATACAAGAAAGAGAATATCATTCCTGTTTTGAAAAACCTTCACTGGTCACCTGTATTATCTAGGATCAATCTGAAAGTTCTTTTACTTGTTTTTAAAGCTTTAAATGACCTAGCACATCTGTACCGTACTGAATGTCTGTTTTCATATGTTCCTATATGTGACCTGAGATCTGCACATACTGGCCTACTGCAAATACCACATGTGAAATACAGAAAGAGTGGAGAGGCTGCCTTTTGTTTTTATGCTTCTAAATGATGAAACTCACTACCACTTTTTTATGAGGCAGTCAAGCTCGGTACATTGTTTTAAAAAACATTTGAAAATATATGTTTTTAATTTTGCTTTTAGTTAAAGTGGTTCTTTGTGCTTTCTATTTCGGTTTCTTTTTTTAGTTCTCTTTAATTGTTCTTATTTTATTACGACTTTCCTAATTTTTATGTATTTATTTAATTGACATTTATGTTGCTTTACTGTATTGCTGTGTTTTCCTTTACAACTGAAAGTATATCTCTTAATTTTAATATTTTCTTTTTACGCTTGGTTTGTAAAGCACCAAAGCACTATTTGTATGAAAGGTGCTCTATAAATAAAGTTTATTATTATTATTATTATTATTATTATTATTATACTTTGTTACACTTTTGGTTAGGACAGAGATTCTAGTAGAGGTGGCCTGTTTTACCCCTGTTCCAAAAAATTGGAAAACTACCTTCAGAATACACTGACAATGACCATCTACTGTCTCCTCTGTGTATTGTCATCATGCATATCTTGTGTATTATTTATTGTTGTTGGTTTTGTCATTCTGTAAAGAAGCCACCTTTCAAGGCGCTATATCAAATAATGTTTGTTATTATTATTGACATTTTTCATCGTTAAATCTGGCGAAGAGTCTTAAGAGAATATCAAAGAACACGTTCCTCTTACCTATCCATTCCAAGAAATGCCCTCAGCTCGGATTGCAGAGATTGGCCTCTCTGTCTCAAATTCTGAGAAACATAGACACGATTGAAAAATGAGCATTTCTTAAGATTCACATAATATCACCAGTCAACATTTGCCACTTGACATCAATAGAAACCATAGAGTACATGACATTTCCAATCAGTTTTCTTTCAAGGTACAATACCAATCACCTTGCCAGAAAAGTTATACTGCGGTGGATAAATATTACAAATGTCAGATACACGCAGAGTTGTTTGGATTACTATGAAAAGATTGGCAAAATATATTTCTGTTCATTATATTTCTGGGAATGACAGAGCTAAAGAGAAAAAAATGCTAACCTTTATCTCTGCAGACAGGATCGCAAGGGATTCCATTATACTGGGTTCCTATATAACAAATAATACATTATTCCAAAAACATGATATTTGTCTGTAAATTGGCAGCATGATTGTTTATCATTACAATTTGAGTTAGCTTTAATTTTGTAAACCCCAAGTAAACATAGTTTGTGCCTTTCTCTGAACTTTTTTGCATTTCAATTCAGTTGTTTGTAAGCTAATTTTACAGTTGCTAGGTTCATGAAGTTACTGAACTGTGCAGTATTTCTTTTGGGTTTGGTGCGAATCATATTCTAACGGTTGGGGGAAAAAAGCACAGGTACCATCCCAGCATTAAACCCTGAAACTTACCTTAGCCGATTCTTCAACGAAACCAGACATGTTAACTGAGTGTTACAGTATGTTTCAAAGTGTGTATATTAAACACAACTGAGGTTCTGTTGTCTCCTTGGAGACACTTGGAACTCCTGTGATGCTGGTCCGTGTTCTATGACATCATTAGTTCTAAATGTAAATGCAGGTATTGGCACAACATAGTAAAATGATGTAAAGTTATGGATCCATTCATGATTTTCACTCAGTGCGAAAGAGTTCCTGTCGTGTAGTTAAACTTTGTGTTACGGAGGGTTAACTGGGGTTCTGGCTACTAGTTAGGCTTGGTCATTCAGTCATCTGCTTCATGCAATAGGAAGCTAAGAGATCTGTGTTTTAGTTTTACTGTTTGTTTTTGTTCTATAGATTTACAGTAGTTATTGGTCAGCTCACTTTAAAATTGCTTTAACTAGATTCATGAAAGTCCTGAAGTGCATTTCTTTTGGGTTTTGTGCAAATCATATTCTAACAGGTATTTGAAAAAGAGTATTTGATAACAATTAAGTTTAGTATATTCCAAAAAAAAGTTAAAAAGTAAAAGGTATACACAGCCAAATGAAACACTGAAACTTACCTTAGCTGATTCTTCAGCTAAACCAGACAGACTTCTCAAATTCTCAAATATTGTCAAATCTTGGGGGTGCAGAGGTGGTGGAGCCCTATACCAACAGACTCACAGCTGAAATTGCTGTGAAAAGGACTTCTACCAAATATGAACACGTGGGTGAAAATGTATACAATTGTAAGGTTTCATTTCTTCCCATTAAAAGTGGTATAAAATATGTGGTGTGAGAAAGAAGTCCTCATTTAAGTGCATGAAACTCAGGCACTGGCGCAACAAACTGAACAAAGTTCAAGGGGGTATACGTTTTCTGTAGACACTTTATTTCCTCTTTTTCCATACTTGAAGAAATGATTTGGGAAACCTGTGGGACACTGGAGGTCATTATACATGAGCCTCTTTATGCACCTTTTAAGCCACTGAAACCTAGTTCCCTTGTTACAAGGTCTAATATAACAGTAGGTGTGGTTTCCGTCTCCTAATTTCTGAGAATGATAAAATTGGGGAATAAGTTGTAGGGAATACCACTCTTGCACTTCTAAGAAAAGACTATCTCAAATGA